>NC_090650.1:156783245-157000745 GCF_040937935.1 Hyperolius riggenbachi | reverse complement strand
AGTGTCCTTTTAACCTTTAAAGATCTAAATTTTTTTGAAGCATGTGACATATCTAGTTTTGGTATTTAAAAAACAAAACGCAAAACATTCTGCCTCATGGTGGCCATACACCTCAGCGCCATGGAATATGTCATCGCCATGGAATATGTTGGTGCTTTATAAATTAATAATAATATACCATACAATTTTTTTTTCTTTTCTTTGTATCTATTACATTAATTCAATATACTGGATTGATTGTATTGCTTGAAACATCAATTGGTTTGGTTGAATTGTGTATTGCTACCTTTAGTCTTGATTCCCAATAACTCTGTATTACAGTTGGTAACTTTTCCTAAGCAAGGCCTTTTTTTTTTCTTTTTTTTTTTGTTACTCCTTTATCTTTTTCATACAATATTATTTATGTGCATCCTCCCTAACATTCTCTTTTTCTTTTTTTTTTTTGTCCCTCACAGGTTCTTTAAAACTCTCTGGATGGAATTCATTAAACTGTCCTGTTGTCGTGAACTGACTGTACCAAATTTAATTGCTTTTTCCATGAAGTTCGAAGGCAGACCACTGTGATATAAGAAAAACTAATATGGTCTTACCATGCTGCCACATTTTTGAAGAACTTGAACATTAATTTAATAGAATTGGACTTAAAAGCTTATCAGTTTGCCATGGATCAAGTCATGATGGATATCCCTGTGACTTTAGTTATTAAAGCTCCCAATCAGAAATATGACGATCAAACCATTAATTGCTTCCTAGACTGGACAGTAGAGAAACTAAAGACACATCTCTCAAATGTGTATCCAAGCAAACCGGTGAGTAATGATAGAACTACTATGCATAACATAAGTTAGCAGAATTAGTACTTGTACATGGTGCTGATAGAGAACACAGCTCTATTCACAAAGCTTTTTCACCTGCTTTCCTCTGTTTTCACCTTATCTATGTTACGTTTTTAAGCTTCCAAAGAGCAAAAATATAATATAATTAGGGTAAGAAAAGTAATATTGAAATGAAGTTAATCTGGAACAACTTACTTTGAGTGTTTATTTTGCTTGTAAAATTGCTGAAAGGTTATTTTTATAAAATAGACGATAAATAAGTCATGTTTGAGAAGTTTTATGAATAGAGCTCATTGTCTAACTCCTTCACTGAAAAATTTCAGGAAGTACTGTTGATTTACAGGTACTGTATATGGTGATGCTTTAACACATATGGTGATGCTGTATGACAGGCAATTTCGTAATTTTATCTTTATTGGTTATATTGACTCCTGAGGCCACTGAAGCAACCAGGAAGATATTTATGGCTAGATGCTATGCAGTCTGAGAGGTATTAAGCCTTGAATACACATATGAGGCATGTCACCCAGCAGGAATTGGTACTTGGGACATTCTGTTGCTAAGCGGGTTGTGGAAGGCCAACAGAGCAGCAAGAGAGTTGCATCATGCAGCATGTGGGCTGAGTACGGAAAACCATGCTTTTGGCTTACCAGGCTGTGGATTCAGAGCAATATTTGGGTACCTGGAGTCGGAGGTTCCATAAACTGAGGAGTCAGACGATTTTTGAACGACTCCAGAGCCCTGGTAAGTATTAAACTAAGGAGTCTAGGAGTCAGTCGGAGCAATATTGGGTACTTGGAGTCAGTAGTTTCATAAAGTTGGATGTTTTTTGTACCGACTCCACAGTCCTGTGGCTCTGTCGATTAACCAGGCTGATCATTGGGGCCCCCGCAGGGGGTGCACATTGGATGTCTCTGTACACACGCTAGATTCTCAGCAGGGGCGGTTATCGGCCCCCTCTGCTGCACATTTCTGAGATTTTTAAAATGTATTTCCACACTAAGTAGAAGTGATAAATTCTGTATTTCCATTTAAAGCACATCTAAAGTGACATCTTGTATAAGATTTCACTTCAGGTGTGCTTTAATAGTGCCTGTCAGCCTCCATTTCTACTTAGTATTGTTAAAGTTGCCCTGAACTCGTTTTTAAGGGCCCGTTTCCACTTTTGCCGCGCGCGGTTGCAAGACGCAGTGGCACTTCCTGGTCTACGGGTACGCAGCCGAATCCCATCAGCCGTGCTATGAACGGCCATGGGATTCATAGCCTCCCGCACGGAAACGGATGGCAATGTCGGCCGAATCGCTAGGGCAAGCGATTCTGCTGGCGGCGCCATTGTTTCCTATGGCAGAGTTTCCTTGCGCGATTTGCGTGCGGAGAAGCTCTACGGATTCGGCGCGGAAACCGTGCTAGTGGAAACGGGCCCTAAATCAGATATTTTTGATGTTTTTTATTTGTGGTGCTGTGAAACATGTCACAGCACCATCCTCCCACTTTAGCACTCCCTGTGTCCCCTGCTTTGCTAAGTCGTAATGCAGAGCTCGATTATGGACGTGGAGGAAGTGTCAATTCTTCCTCCCCTATGCCTGTCCTTAGTTCCGCCCCCTTCACTCGCCACTTAGAGTTCCCCATAAGTATTATAGTACACGGCGAGTATGGGAGCTGCACTGTGTGCAGGCTTGTGGTAATTGAGCTCGGAATGATAGTGTACAAATTCAGCTATTAGTACACTATCCTTCTGAGCTTAATTACCACAGCGAGTTCAGGGGTACTTTGAAGATTGCATAAGAACGGCTGGGTTCACACATACCACAGATAAACAGTTGTTCAGTTATTCTGCAGTCTTGTCCAGTACATTTTCATCAGTTTTCCATCCATTTTTGTGTCTATTTTAACGGACTGGGACAGAACAGGACAGAAGAGTGATGATTCTCCTTTTGCAATACTGTGAGCTGCAAAGAACTCCCTGTTCCAGTGAAAACAGATGGTAATACTTCCTGTGCAATGCATTTGTGTAAATTGCGTGACCACTTGCTGTTCTGCAACACAGGTGGATATGCAAGATCGTGTGTCCATGCTATTACACTTGAAACTACCACCACTTACATGCCTTCAGGGGCCGTAAAAGCCCTTCTCTTCTGAAGTCTGAATTGGTGTATCATAATTTCATTTGGTGTGGTTTGAGAAGACCAAGCTGTGGCCTCTTCTGCTCACAGCCTGTGCATGAGCGGTAGTGGTAGGTATGTGTGTGGGAAGGAGGCAGGTGGGGCCACCGGAGCACTTCAGGTTGGCCACTCTTGACAACAATCACTCTCATAGCAATGTCACGGAATCAATACCGCAGGAGATTCTTAGATCACCGGGTCTTTCGTTAACCACTGCTATCCTCGGAAATAGACGGGGCAGAAAGCGAAGCAAGAGGAAACAAAAGAGAGGTAAGCGATCAGGACTGCTAACTAGACTGAGAGCTACTCCACATAAAACCCCTCTTCCTAGCGCACTGCTTGCAAATGTGAGATCCCTCGCAAATAAAATGGATGAGCTCCGACTGGATATCTCCACATATAAAACTATGAGAGACTGTTGCCTTTTGATTTTTTCGGAGACATGGCTGGACCCCTCCATACCAGACGCTGCAGTTGAGCTTGCAGGTCACACGCTTCACCGTGCTGATCGAACGCATGATTCTGGCAAGAAAACAGGTGGAGGACTATGTGTTTATATCAATAATGCTTGGTGCACTAACGTAACCATAATCAACAAGTCTTGTTCACCTGATGTGGAATATTTAATGCTGAGATGTTTTACCTACCCAGGGAACATACAGTTATTATAATTATAGCAGTATACATTCCACCTCATGCCAATACTAAGTCAGCAAATGAACAACTGTTTGATATCATTAGTAAGCAACAGAATTTACACCCTGATGCAATTTTCATCATTGCTGGAGATTTTAACCAAGCAAATCTTAAGAAGGTATTTCCCAGATTTTATCAGCATGTGGACTGTAAAACCAGAGGAGAAAACACCTTGGATCATGTCTATGCAAACATAAAAAGTGCCTACAAGATCACCCAACGCCCCCCACTGGGACAGTCTGACCATCTATCTTCGTTTCTTATTCCCGCATACAAAGCCATTATCAACACTGCTAAACCAATTAGCAAGTCTGTTAAAGTCTGGCCTGAGACTGCCGTCTCTCAGCTCCAAGATTGCTTTGAAAATACGGATTGGGATATTTTCTTTCATGAAACAGACCTGGAGACGAGTACTTCCTCTGTATTGTCATATGTTAATTTCTGTGTGGACACCATCACTGTCAACAAAAGAATTACGGTTTACCCAAATCATAAACCATGGATAACAAAAGAACTCAAGGGACTTCTAAAGAATAGAAACAAAGCTTTTAGACGCATATTCTTCAGCCAGAGCAAGTCTGAAAAAAGGCATACGAAATGCAAAACTTAAATACAAACAAAGGATTGAGGAAAACTTTGAAAATGACTCAAACCCAAGGAGGATGTGGCAAAGCATTCAACTATTCACAGATTACAAAAAGAAGAATAGCACTCAATATACACTGGACAATAACATCCCCAGCCTAGCAGAGGAACTTAACAACTTCTTTGCTAGATTTGAAAAAGACAACAATCGGCCTCCAGTCAACTTTGGGCCCACTACAGACTCACAGCCATTAATCCTTCACATACATGAAGTGCAGCAAGCACTCACAAATATCAACACCAGGAAAGCTGCAGGTCCTGATGGTGTGCAAGGACGTGTGCTCCAGGCCTGTGCTGGTCAACTAGCGAAAGTTTTTACACAAATATTCAACCTCTCTCTGTCCTTGGGTGTAGTTCCATCATGCCTTAAATCTACAACCATTGTGCCAGTCCCAAAAAATCCTAGGATAACCTGTCTTAATGATTATCGACCAGTTGCTCTAACCCCTGTCATCGCCAAGTGCTTTGAACGACTGGTAGCCACACACATCAAGGCCTCCATCCCAGCAAATCTAGATCAACACCAGTTTGCTTACCGAACAAATAGATCGACTGAGGATGCCATCTGTGTAGCTCTCCATGCTGCCCTCTCACACCTGGAAAAGCCCAACTCCTATGTTAGGATGCTCGTTGTTGACTACAGCTCAGCATTTAACACCATTGTACCTAGCCAGCTGACCAACAAACTCCATGCACTAGGTCTTGCTCCCTCCATATGTACTTGGTTATTGGACTTCCTTACTAATCGCCCTCATACTGTCAGACTAGGAAAACAGACATTCTCCACCCTTACCCTGAGCACTGGCGTGCCACAGGGCTGTGTATTAAGCCCTCTCCTCTATGCACTTTTCACCCATGACTGCCAGCCTATCCATACCTCAAACGTAATTGTTAAGTTTGCAGATGATACGACTGTCATTGGGCTTATATCAGACAATGAGGAAGCTGCATACAGAGAAGAAGTTAGGAACCTGACTGCATGGTGCGACATTAACAACCTGTTAAATACAAAGAAGACCAAAGAAATTATTCTGGACTTTAGGACCACCAAAAAGACTACTCGCCTACCGCTAATGATCAATGCAGAGGCTGTGGAGAGAGTTTCCAGCTTCAAATTTTTGGGAGTCACCATCGCAGAGAACCTGTCCTGGGCTGACAATGCTTTAGCTCTAACTGGCAAAGCACAACAACGCCTCTACTTTCTGAGAAAACTAAGGAGCGCTAACCTCCCACAGAAGCTGCTGGTTAATTTCTACAGATGCACTATAGAAAGCGTTCTGACCAATTGCATGACGGCCTGGTACAACAGCTGCACGAAGGCTACTAGAGAAGCCCTGCAGCGAGTTGTTAAAACAGCAGAAGCCATTATTGGCACTGAACTACCATCACTGGAACTTTTGTATAATACTCGCAGCTTAAGAAGGGCCAAAAACATTATCAAGGACAACACTCACCCTGGAAATGCCCTGTTTGAGCTCCTTCCATCAGGTAAACGTTTTAGATCAATCCGCACACACACAAACAGACTGAAAGACAGCTTTTTCCCATCCGCCATAAACTTGATAAACTCTGAATCCTCTCTGAAATAATTAACACTGTGTACAAATTGTTTAAACATCTGTAATACCTGGCATACTTGTATAATTTCTTCTCTTCCTCGTTACTATCACTATGTTCCCTATATGCACCGTGGGGTTGTCATGAAAAGTAATTTCGTTGTGTTACACAATGACAATAAAGTGAATTGAATGTCATAGACAAAGAAATCCAAAGTTAAAGGCCATGGGGGTAAAATGTTTTTTTACGGACCTATGACTTTTTATTTTTTATTTTTTTTTTATAGCTTTGCTGTGGCTTATCTATAAACATCTGTTATTACTTGGTTGTTGAGGGAATACATTTGTGATGTTTCTAATGCATGTAATGCTTCTTGCATTTTTTTTTTCCTTTTAGTTGAGCAAGGATCAGAGGCTTGTGTATTCTGGCAAACTTCTTCTTGATCACTTGCAGTTGAAAGATGTTCTCAGGGAAGTAAGTGTTATACTGTGCAAACTGTTTATATCCAAACAAATGTATTTTTCTATCTCACCACCTTATAAAATACAAATTAAAATAGTTATTCCTCCCAACGTTTAATGAAATACTTTGCAAGCGGTAGAAGTTATCTGTCTGAATGGAGCATGAACTGTTGTTTCAGCAGAGTACAGGAGAAAAGAGCTTTTTAAAACATTCTGTATATCGCTGCTGGTTAAGCAAGCTCATAAGCAGTAATGGAGACATTTCGCCACATAAAATGAAACACTGGATGTGCATGTCAGGTTAAAAACACTAGAGCTTTCCTAGTCTTTTGTAGGCACCTAGTGGTAGAGCTTTTTTTATCCATGTATAAACACCCCAAAGAGCTGCATGTCAAAAGCCCTGTTTGTAAAAGTGAGGCTCAGCAAAAATGATCATCACTTTTACTACGTTTCCCCTGCTTTCATGATCGCCACTTTTCAATCCCAAGATCACCAATTTTTTTTCTGCAGATCTTATTTATAAAGCAGCAATCACCTAATTGCTGGCCAATAGCTCATCAAATAACATCCCATACCTTCAAAAGAGAGAAGACTGTTTACTTAAGACTCTAAACATTTTTTAAGTAAAATAATGAGGAGAAGATGCATCATAGATTTCTTCCTGACATCCTTACCTTTGAGCAAAAGGTCTGGAAAGAGGCAATTTTAGCCTCTAAATTTATCCCCCTCCCACCCCGTGTTATGGAGAAGGTTACATAAATGCACATCCTGCTCTCAAGAGCCAGCGGCCCCATATGGCCAAGATGCTGTACTACAGCCGTTTTATTTTTCAATATAATTTGTCCCATTATTCCCACATACTGGAAGAAAGTAATAAACTTCATTCATAATAAAATAGATTGCCCTTTCACCTTGTACCCCAAAGTTCATCTCCTTGGTAAAGCCAATACAACTACAGTGGCTTGCAAAAGTATTCGGCCCCCTTGAAGTTTTCCACATTTTGTCATAATACTGCCACAAACATGAATCAATTTCAGTGGAATTCCAAGTGAAAGACCAATACAAAGTGGTGTACACGTGAGAAGTGGAACGAAAATCATACATGATTCCAAACATTTTTTACAAATCAATAACTGCAAAGTGGGGTGTGCGTAATTATTCATCCCCCTGAGTCAATACTTTGTAGAACCACCTATTGCTGCAATTACAGCTGCCAGTCTTTAAGGATAATTCTCTACCAGCTTTGCACATCTAGAGACTGAAATTCTTGCCCATTCTTCTTTGCAAAACAGCTCCAGCTCAGTCAGATTAGATGGACTGCTTTTGTGAACAGCAGTTTTCAGATCTTGCCACAGATTCTCAATTGGATTTAGATCTGGACTTTGACTGGGCCATTCTAACACATGGATATGTTTTTGTTTTAAACCATTCTATTGTTGCACTGGCTTTATGTTTAGGGTCGTTGTCCTGCTGGAAGGTTAACCTCTGCCCCAGCTCAAGTCTTTTGCAGACTCCAAGAGGGTTTCTGTATTTGGCTCCATCCATTTTTCCATCAACTCTGACCAGCTTCCCTGTCCCTGTTGAAGAGAAGCAACCCCAGAGCACCATCCCCACCACCATATTTGACAGTGGGGATGGTGTGTTCAGAGTGATGCGCAGTGTAAGTTTTCTGCCACACATAGCGTTTTGCACTTTGGCCAAAAAGTTCAATTTTGTTCTCATCTGACCAGAGCACCTTCTTCCACATGTTTGCTGTGTCCCCCACATGACTTGTGGCAAACTGCAAACGGGACTTCTTATGCTTTTCTGTTAACAATGGCTTTCTTCTTGCCACTCTTCCATAAAGGCCAACTTTGTGCAGTGCACGACTAATAGTTGTCCTATGAACAGATTCCCCCACCTGAGCTGTATATCTCTGCAGCTCGTCCAGAGTCACCATGGGCCTCTTGACTGCATTTCTGATCAGCACTCTCCTTGTTCAGCCTGTGAGTTAGGATGGACGGCCTTGTCTTGGTAGGTTTACAGTTGTGCCATACTCCCATTTCTGAATGATCGCTTGAACAGTGCTCCGTGGGATGTTCAAGGCTTTGGAAATCTATTTGTAGCCTAAGTCTGCTTTAAATTTCTCAATAACTTTATCCCTGACCTGTCTGATGTGTTCTTTGGACTTCATGGTATTGTTGCTCCCAATATTCTCTTAGACAACCTCTGAGACCGTCACAGAGATTACATTAGATTACACACAGGTGCACTCTATTTAGTCATTAGCACTCATCAGGCAATGTCTATGGGCAACTGACTGCACTCAGACCAAAGGGGGCTGAATAATTACGCACACCCTACTTTGCAGTTATTTATTTGTAAAAAATGTTTGGAATCATGTATGATTTTCGTTCCACTTCTCACGTGTACACCACTTTGTGTTGGTCTTTCACGTGGAATTCCAGTTAAATTGATTCATGTTTGTGGCAGTAATATGACAAAATGTGGAAAACTTCAAAGGGGCCGAATATTTTTGCAAGCCACTGTAAATGGACATCTCCCACCCAGCTTGTATGACTGTGTCAAGATGGTTGATCTTTCCCTGCCATAGAAAAAAAAACTTACCTACACCCATGTGATATGTGGGACAGACATGGACATAAAACCTTCAAACGGCAATGGTTTATTAAAATAATTAAATGGACCAAATCCTACAAAACCTGAATAAGCTCCTGCCCTCTCTCGTTGGGTACTTGGGTAGGGATATAGCACCATATTATTCTTTTGTACAAGCAAAGTGTGGGACTGTTCCTGAAAACAGCTGTATAATTTAAATAACGTATTCAGCAAGCAAACAAAACTACAGCTTCATTTAGCACATCCTAAGGGCTTTTTACAGCAAATTAAATACAATTTGAAATGACAGATCCAAAAGAATAGTCCCACAACACAAGAATTTTGTTCAGCAAGTGGAATGTGTCCTGCTCTTTCTTTGGGAGGTGCAAACAAGGTGCGGAAACAAGGTGCTCTTGTTTCCACACCAGGGAAAAACTACCTGCTCAGGAAGACTTCTTTCCTTCACAGAGCCCAGTGGAATATGTAACTCCTGCTGTAAAAAGGTTAACTCCTGGCTAAAGACACAGGTTCTGGAGTAAAATGGTCTGCTTAAAAGTATGTTTAGTAAAGGCACCTGTTGATTTATACTGGGTGTTGCCTATAGAAAATTGGTAATTTTCTATTACTGATATTGTACTATTGAATTGTCTATCAATTGACACTAACCACCTCCCAAAGTGAATCCCTATTTCTACACCTAACATTATCCTTTTGTCCCTTAGCATTCCCCTATCTATATGCTTAAAGTACCCCTGACCTGCCCCCCCCCCCCCATACTTTTAATATTGTTTAATTATTGGTGCTGCGATTAGCACACAGCACCATCCTCCAGCGCCCCCTGTGGCCCCTCTGTTCTGCTCAGTGATAGTTGCATAGTTATTTGGGTTGAAAAAAAGACATATGTCCATCGAGTTTAACCAGAGAACAAAGTAATACACCAGCCTGCTCCCTCACATATCCCTGTTGATCCAGAGGAAGACAAACCCTTACAAGGCATGGTCCAATTAGCCCCAAAAGGGAAAAAATTCCTTCCCGACTGAGCAGAACGGCGAATATGAGCTGGGAGGAAGTGGCAGTTTTTCCTCCCCTCTGCTCGTCCATAATTCAGCCCCCTCCACTCGCCACTGTAGTTCCCCTAATTATTCTCTGCACACAGTGCGCAGGGGAGCTGCGCTGTGTGCGATCTTGTGGTATTTGCGGTATTTACCTAAATTAAGCTCAGCGCTGCGTAATATGTTGGCGCTTTATAAATACAATAAATAATAATAATAATAATAGTTGAGGTTGACTATCCTTCCGACCTCAATCACCATAAGCCCCTACACAGCACAGCTCCCCTGCGCGCTGTGTGCAGTGATTCATATGGGGAACTATAGCGGCGAGTGGAGGGGGTGGGACTATGGATGGGCAGAGGTGAGGAAGAGTTGCCACTTCCTCCCTGCCCATATTTGATGGCAGAACGGAGCTGCTGGTGGTGGGAGAATGGTGCTGTGTGCTAGTCGTTTTCTCTTCAGTTTTCTCCTGGGTGATATTATCAAACTTATCAAAAAATGCCTTGTAAACCCCCAGCCAGCAAGAAATGCTCAAAATAATTTTGATAGTACGATTTCACCTACTTTTTGGTACTTTTTCAGTAGCAAAATGCTGAAAAGTTATTTTAAATAGATACATAATGAAAAATTATCTCCTAGGATAAAACTCAGGAGAAAAAGCTAATTTCATATAGGCCCATGTCTCATCATAGCTTAAAGAGACACTGAAGCGAAAAAAAAATATATGATATAATGAATTGGTTGTGTACTATGAATAATTACTAGAAGATTAGCAGCAAAGAAAATATTCTCATATTTTTAGTTTCCGGTATATAGTGTGTTTTCTAACATTGCATCATTCTCTAATATGTGCAGATTGCACAACACTCTGCATTCAAAATGATTATTTCAGAGCAGTCTGTGAACTAATGACCTCTCCTCTGGCAGATAAAAAGAAAACTGTTCACGTACAGTTGAGATAATAAAAGTCAGAAGACAGCCCTCTCCAGGACTTTGAAAGTCTTAGAGATTAATAGCTTTTTTGCATAGAGATAACAACTGGAGTTTCTTAACTCTTCCTGTACTGGAAACAATTACACTGATGTATCTGATCTTAATGTTTTATTTCTTAGCTGTGCTACACATACAAATCATAATATCATAATTTTTTTTTCGCTTCAGTGTCTCTTTAACACAGCAATGTTAGGAGAATAGCTTCCCTCACTTTCTCAGAATATGTGACTCCCATACATCACACTACTGCAATCTTAAAGCAGCTCTAGTAAACATGCTCTTTTACACAACATGCGATTCCGATGTGATTTTACATGCGATTCCGATTTTTGATGCGAGAAAAAAAAAGTCCAGCATGCTGTTCTAGCATCCAGCAAAAATCGGAATTGTGATTTGCAGTGTATAAGAAGCCTAAGGGCCCGTTTCCACTTGTGCCGCACGCGTCAGACTTCCGGTTCTGCGGGTACGCAGACGAATCCCATCAGCCGTGCCATGCACGTCTATGGGATTCGCAGCCTCCTGCACAATTTCGGATGGAGATGCCGGCCGAATCGCTAGCGCAAGCGATTCGGCCGGCGGCACAATTCATCCCTATGGCGCGATTTGCCTGCGGGGAAACTCTGCAGATTCGGCGCCAGTGGAAACGGGCCCTTACAGTTATCACACCAAAGGTCTGCAAATAATCCACCAGCTGTGTTTTTCTTACTGGACATTAATAGCCTTTAGGACTTGGCACCTGTTGTCACCTTACTTGAGCTGTCCCAAGCAGTTCAATAGGATCTGAACCAGAACTTAAATATACACTTTGATCAGTAAATTACTTTTGTATAACGCTCCATCCATATCTACTAGTGTACAGCCATCTGCACTTGTGTATTTAGAAAGAGCCCTAACAGGGCCATCTAGTAGCGACAACCCTTTTGCTATGCATAAGAAACTGAGACGTAGAAATGGAGGGAGGAAGATCAAGTGGACTTAGTGTATCGCAACTGATCCACATCAAAGCTTTATCAAAGACCAAACTAAACATACTGTACAATATATATATTTTTTTTAAATGCACAAATTTGTTAATACGATTTAAATGCTGAAGTTGTAAATAAGCCAGAGCCTTTTGCAGGATATCTTCTTTTGTTGTGTGTGTTACTATGATGACAGATTCTTTAATTATGTCTACCGTCTATCACGTCTTGGCAGTAAACTCATTTTTACTGTGTACTAATAGTTAATCTTGAGCAGGTGTGACGAATCAACGTTTATTCATCCTAAAAAGGTAGTTAGAGCCTTATAAAATATTCTCTGTCGCCACTATTAAAAAGTGACAGGGAAAGGCTTAATTTACAAAAAGATCAAGGGAGCCAGGGGTTAACAGTTCCTCTCCCTGGTCAAATGTAGCAAACCCTGGCTCTTTGGTAGCTTCTAATTACAGCTCTTCTCACCTCTGTGTTAAAGCGGTTTCCCCAGCATCCCTGGAAAAGTTATAGCTCATCCATCAGAGATTAGATGGACAGAAGCTAATAAACCGCCCCTTCCCCCAGACTGGTAGGAACCGATCACAGCAGGAGGTTCACTCAGGATTACCTCAGCTGTAGGATCCAAGATAATCCATCTCCCAGCTGACCTTTCTGTTATCTCACAAATATGAAATCCATCTTTTGTCATAAAGATGACTTTCCAAATAGGCAACGGCCTTTAGAACCCGCTTATTATGAAATTCGGAACAAACCACACAATTGGATGTTTCCGAATTAACGGTAAGCCCTGCCAAAGCAGAGATATGCATTTTGGGGTCACCGTTCACTCTAAACCCCCCAAGTTTGATATCATTATTATCGTTAAATTCGGATCGACCTGAAAATGTTATTAGATTTAACATAACCTGTATGGTTTGAAGATTGGCACAGCTATCATGACTCAGATATAATTTTGTGTTCATGCGAGCCCCGGGCAGATCTCCTGTTCCAAAGAGGTGTGTGATCCACGCCCCCTAACCCCTCCTTGCTGGAGTGGGGGCTATAACCACAGAGAGCCCAGAAAGCTCTGGGTCCTTTACCTTTAATCTGACGCCTAGTAACATCCTGGCAGCCCGCAAGGACACGGGCCAAAACCTCCATCTTGCAACTATTTCTAACAAAGGCCTGTTGGCCGCATGGCAACCGACATTTTGGACTTTACGCCAAAGACTTGCGATTGCCGCATGGACTACCAATAACGGTATTTGAACTGTATATTTGGACATTCTGTTTCTTTTCATCTCTACTCTCTATCAAACCAAACTGTTCTAAAGTAAGCTGTGTGTATGTAGTTTAGAAATAAACTAACAATTTTTATCGTTCAGTCTTGTGCCTTTTCTGGTCATCTGATTGCTGCTATAACGAATCTGCCCTCTGAAGAGTCAGTCATACTACCGCATTGTTTTATGATTTGCTTATAATTGTTGGTTTGCTAGCTAGGTTGTAAATAACCGTTTCTTCCTTCTAGGATTAGCTAGTATCCGATTTCCTGTGCGGAATCAATAACTTTAGTTTTCTCGATTGGAGACAACCAAGATTGCATCATATATGGACCCAGTAACCTTTCTTTAACGTCGCATTGCTCACAGTCTTTAAGCCTTCGGAAGTGACTATTCCCTGAACGGTGGCTGGAGCATGTCGAACGTGATTGGGCTGGCTACCGTATTATGATAGCGTTGGAGACTGTCTGCTCCATACAACCAGACAGTGGTGGCAGTGTATTTACCTGATTTCCAGTGCGAAATCGATATTTTTTGTTTACCGATTGTATATACAATCAGAATTGTACATGTATGGGCACCTCCAACCAATCTTAACCGTTTACTACGCACACAGTGAATTTGCCTCCAGCAGTCTCTAGTGCATGAGACCTGCATGGCAACCGTGGCCTAGTAATACAGGATTGGTGGATGTTTGTTCCATTACATATTGTCGGCAGCTGCGCGACCAATCTTTATTATCAGTCTGTTCACCGTACTTCCTGCGTATGCTAACGGGAGCAGATTAGACGGGATTGGCACGCTCTGTCGCCTTAACCTTTCATTCCTCTGACGATCCAGCAACCGGTCTTTGTCGTCCGTCTGCGCCCGTACTTCCTGCGTACGCTAACGGGAGCAGATCTCGACGGGATCGCGGGGCTGGATTGTCACAGCAGGTATATGGATCGTAATAATACTTGGCCAGACTAACTTAAAAGTCATTTGTCAAATGTATATCCTGGTGGGTAAAGGTTTTATTATTCAATTTTAAATGGTGCTTTACTCCTGAGTAAACTTGGTAGTCAGCTCAAATGTTTTAGCTTTTTCTGGAGGACTGTACCAATGACAGTCACAATTCCTGCGAGCATGCAGAGAGAGAAACACTTTTTTTTAAAGCAAGTAAAATAAACCTAATGGTTTTCTTATACCACAATTAAATACTTTCTTGTGCTTTCGTTTTAGCAAGATGAATATCATATGGTTCACTTAGTATGTGCCTCTAGGACTCCTCCTAGCTCTCCTAAAGCAAGCACCAGCAAAGAAAATACTAAAGTTACAAGCATCGGTAGTAAATCGGTAAGTCCTGACTTGTGCGTCAGTATGAATGGTAAGCTACCGATAGCACAAATGGGCATTACATGCAAATGTATATTACAAAGCCTTTTGCTTCATCTAGCACTAGTCAATATAGCCTGGAACCCACTAGCGGCGCTTTTGTAAGCACCAGTGATTTGAAAAGCTCTTGTTAATGTAATGCTATTTGTGGTTTTTAGAAAACCACATCCCTCAAATGGGATCACACACATAGCATTACATAAGCAAGAACTTTTCAAATCACAATCTCTCAGAAAAGTGCTGCCAGTGGCTCCCAGGCCTAAGTACCCATTGAGAAACCACACAAGTCAAACCAAGGATATCCTGTGAACAGTCAGGGTATTATGTACAAAGAATGTGGGCAATGAGTTGTGTCTGTAGGGGGTGGGGTGATTTGAGGAATGAAAGGACAACTAAAGCAAGAGGGATATGGAGGCTCCCATATTAATTTCTAAGCAATACCAGTTTCTGATCCTCAGCCTCTTTTAGCCATAGACCCTGAACAAGTAAAGTAGGAAAGTGATGGTCTGATTCATTGGTTGAACTCGATGAACGTATGTCTTTTTTTCAACCCAAATAACTATGTAACTATGTAAGGTCAGCACCCACCCATTCACTGACTGCCCACTAGGACCGGTATGTGCATTTCAGTTTATTTGCAATGCGTGCTCATGACTGTTACATATTGTATGTGTATTACTAGCTTCATTCAATAAACAAGGAAGACTGCAGTACCGACCTTCACGTTCCTTCTTTATTGGATACTATGGTCTACTTTACTGGTCAGAGCACGCCATACTTCCATCAGTGAGTTTGCCGCTCCTGGATTGGTGCAGTAGCCACCCTCCCATGAATATTAGCTGCAGTGCCAACAGCTTCACCCTCTCACTACTGTTAGACCAAGCATGCAGCAGGTCAGGTGTTTGACATTCTTGTTATAACAAGATTGGCTGCATGCTTATTTCTGGTGTGGTTCAGACACTACTGCAGCTAAATAGATTAACAGGGCTGCCAGGCAACTGGTATTGTTTTAAAATGAAATAAATATGGCAGCCTTTTCTTCTCACTTCAGCTGTCATTTAAGGACAGATAGGACAGGGTGTATGAGTGATGGAGATGTAACAAAAATTGATGGGATGTAGAGATGAGGGGGGAGCTCCCAGTGAGTTTTAAAATAGATAATACATATCCAATATATCTCTCACTCTATCTATTATATGTTTGTGTGTGTGTATGTATATATATATATATATATATATATATATATATATGTATGTATGTATGTGTGTATGTATGTATGTATGTATGTATGTATGTATGTATGTATGTATGTATGTATGTATGTATGTATGTATGTATGTATGTATGTATGTATGTATATATATATATATATATATATATATATATATATATATATATATATATATATATATATATATATATATATATATATATATATATATATATATATATATATATGTATATATACATATGCAAAACACTTGATACTGGGGCAGAGGTTCACCTTCCAGCAGGACAACGACCCTAAAAATAAAGCCAGGACAACAATGGAATGGTTTACAACAAAACATATCCATGTGTTAGAATGACCTAGTCAAAGTCCAGATCTAAATCCAATCGAGAATCTGTGGCAAGATCTGAAAACGGCTGTTCACAAACGCTGTCCATCTAATCTGACGGAGCTGGAGCTGTTTTGCAAAGAAGAATGGGCAATGATTCCAGTCTCTAGATGTGCAAAGCTGGTAGAGACATACCCTAAAAGACTGGCAGCTGTAATTGCAGCAAAAGGTGGTTCTATGAAGTATTGACTCGGGGCTGAATTATGCACACCCCACTTTGCAGTTATTTATTTGTAAAAAATGTTTGGAATCATGTATGATTTTCATTCCACTTCTCACGTGTACACCACTTTGAATTGGTCTTTCATGTGGAATTCCAATAAAATTGATTCATATTTGTGGCATTAATATGACAAAATGTGGAAAACTTCAAGGGGGCCGAATACTTTTGCAAGCCACTGTATACAGTGGTGTGAAAAAGTATTTGCCCCCTTCCTGATTTCTTATTCTTTTGCATGTTTGTCACACTTAACTGTTTCTGCTCATCAAAAAACGTTAACTAGTCAAAGATAACATAATTGAACACAAAATGCAGTTTTAACTGATGGTTTTTATTATTTAGTGAGAAAAAAAACTCCAAATCTACATGGCCCTGTGTGAAAAAGTGATTGCCCCCCTTGTTAAAAAAAAAAAAACTTAACTGTGGTTTATCACACCTGAGTTTAATTTCTGTAGTCACTCCCAGGCTTGCTTACTGCCACACCTGTTTCAATCAAGAAATCACTTAAATAGGAGCTATCTGACACAGAGAAGTAGACCAAAAGCACCTCAAAAGCTAGACATCATGCCAAGATCCAAAGAAATTCAGGAACAAATGAGAACAAAAGTACTGTAATTGAGATCTATCAGTCTGATAAAGGTTATAAAGCCATTTCTAAAGCTTTGGGACTCCAGCGAACCACAGTGAGAGCCATTATCCACAAATGGCAAAAACATGGAACAGTGATGAACCTTCCCAGGAGTGGCCGGCCGACCAAAATTACTCCAAGAGCGCAGAGAAAACTCATCCCAGAGGCCACAAAAGACCCCAGGACAACATCTAAAGAACTGCGGGCCTCACTTGCCTCAATTAAAGTCAGTGTTCACGACTCCACCATAAGAAAGAGACTGGGCAAAAACAGCCTGCATGGCAGATATCCAAGGCGCAAACCACTTTTAAGCAAAAAGAATTAAGGCTCGTCTCAATTTTGCTATAAAACATCTCAATGATTGCCAAGACTTTTGGGAAAATACCTTGTGGACCGACGAGACAAAAGTTGAACTTTTTGGAAGGTGCGTGTCCCGTTACATCTGGCATAGAAGTAACACAGCATTTCAGCAAAAGAACATCATACCAACAGTAAAATATGGTGGTGGTAGTGTGAGGGTCTGGGGTTGTTTTGCTGCTTCAAGACCTGGAAGGCTTGCTGTGATAGATGGAACCATGAATTCTACTGTCTACCAAAAAATCCTGATGGAGAATGTCTGGCCATCTGTTCGTCAACTCAAGCTGAAGCGATCTTGGGTGCTGCAGCAGGACAATGACCCAAAACACACCAGCAAATCCACCTCTGAATGGCTGAAGAAAAACAAAATGAAGACTTTGGAGTGGCTTAGTCAAAGTCCTGACCTGAATCCTATTGAGTTGTTGTGGCATGACCTTAAAAAGGCAGTTCATGCTAGAAAACCCTCAAATAAAGCTGAATTACAACAATTCTGCAAAGATGAGTGGGCCAAAATTCCTCCAGAGCGCTGTAATAGACTCGTTGCAAGTTATCGCAAACGCTTGATTGCAGTTATTGCTGCTAAGGGTGGCCCAACCAGTTATTAGGTTCAGGGGGCAATTTCTTTTTCACACAGGGCCATGCAGGTTTTGAGTTTTTTTTTCTCACTAAATAATAAAAACCATCATTTAAAACTGCATTTTGTGTTCAATTATTTTATCTTTGACTAATAGTTAACGGTTTTTGATAAGCAGAAACATTTAAGTGTGACAAAGATGCAAAAGAATAAGAAATCAGGAAGGGGCAAATAGTTTTTCACACCACTGTATATATTATTACCCCTGTTCCACCCTACCGTGAGGCAATACACCACCTCACTCACTCTAACTTTCATCTCATGAAACAGACCCAATTAACGCGCTACAAAATAGTGACATGACTATGTACTCCTTAATGTGCTGCGGAAGATGTCAGCACTATATAAATGCTAAATAATAATAATAATAATAATGTAGTGTAACTGGTGTGCTTATGGCAGGTAGTATAGTTTCATGGTGAGTATAGTGATGTGTATAGCATGAAGTGTAACTGGTAACAATTCAAACGCAGATCTAAAGCAAAACACAATGGTACAACACAGAATGTACTGGGACAGGTATGGGCAATGTCTGGAAAACATACAGCAACCTTGGTAGAACATTAATTTTTATAATATTAACTCTTCCTTAAAAAAAAATTAAAGCTTTATTTTTCCCCATGAGGACAGATCTTTCTTTAAAGTAGAGAGGAGCGAGCAGTAATTGGCCCAATACATCTCAGGAATCCCAACCGCTAATTTAACACCCAAGTAGGTCAGGGTCTCTGCAACCCACCTAAAGCTCCACCTAAAACCTGCTTGCATCTCTACCTAACTTGATGGTGGAGTTTGGGAGATATGGAGGGGTGTTGAACTTTAAGATGAATTAGGATAAGTGCAAAGCCCTGGGGATTAACTTAAAGAGAATCTGTATTGTTAAAATTGTACAAAAGTAAACATACCAGTGCGTTAGGGGACATCTCCTATTACCCTCTGTCACAATTTAGCCGCTCCTCGCCGCATTAAAAGTGGTTAAAAACAGTTTTAAAAAGTTTGTTTATAAACAAACAAAATGGCCACCAAAACAGGAAGTAGGTTGATGTACAGTATGTCCACACATAGAAAATACATCCATACACAAGCAGGCTGTATACACCCTTCCTTTTGAATCTCAAGAGATCATTTGTGTGTTTCTTTCCCCCTGCAGTTCTCATGCACTGAAGTTTCAGGCTGCTCGTTTCTTCCTGCAAACAGCATTGCCTGTGTCTGTAATTCCTCAGTATGTGAAAGCCCAGCCAGCTCAGAGGACGATTTATCCAGCTTGTAAAAGAGAAGAGAGAAGCTGCCCTAATCTAAATAATACACAGGCAGTGTGCATAGAGGGGCCTGGAAGGGGGAGTTCATAGCAGAACCACAACACTGAAGAACTTGGCAGCCTTCCAGACACAGGCCGACAAGTCTGACAGGGGAAAGATACATTGATTTATTACAGAGACTGTGATAGTAGAAAGTGCTGCAGTAAGCCAGAACACATTAGAATAGCTTTTGGAACTTGTAGGATGATTAAAAAACAGGATGCAATTTTTGTTACGGAGTCTCTTTAAAGCCAGAAGAGATTGATAATATTGAAAGGAATTTCCCCTTTAAGCCCAATCTACACGATACGATTCTTTGTGCGATTCGATTACGATTCTATTTACAATCAGATTAAATCCGAAATGTCCGATCGGGATTTGATTTAATTCGATTTGCCATTGTTTTGCAATGTGAAATTGAATTGAATCGAATCCCGATCGGACATGTCGGATTTAGTCGGATCGTAAATAGAATCGTAATCGAATCGCACAAAGAATCGTATCGTGTAGATTGGGCTTAAAGGGGAAATTCCTTTCAATATTATCAATCTCTTCTGGCTTTAAGTTAATCCCCAGGGCTTTGCACTTATCCTAATTCATCTTAAAGTTCAACACCCCTCCATATCTCCCAAACTCCACCATCAAGTTAGGTGGAGATGCAAGCAGGTTTCTCAGATAAAATAATAAATCATCAGTGTATGCTGCTACTCGGTGTTCACTCATTCCCACCTTCACCCCTAAAATATCCGGATTACACCTAATGGAGTTTAGAAGAGACTCCAAAGTAAGGACAAAAATCAACGGTGACAGCGGCATCCTTGGCGGGTAAGATCTAGAATAGTTCTAACAATACCCTCACTCAATTTACCCTCACTCTAGCTGAGCCCATACAGTCCATGATTTCATTCATGTTCTCCGCCAGTCCAATGTGATGCATTACCACCCTCCTAAAATCCCAGCTGACCCTGTTGAATGCCTTCTCGGCGTCTGTCAACAAAAGCCTAACAGGGGCAGCTGAGGATCTCGTCAAATGCATCAAGTTTAAAGTATGTAGTTGACAGGGGAGTGGTCAGAGAGTGTAGCCGTGCTTACATTCGATTTTATTTTTTCGGATAACAAAGACCTTCAGTGGATTCTAACCAGTGGAGCTACAGTGCTGAATCAGGCAGTGAGACTTGGAAGAATAGGCAAGCGTTCCGGAATCCAGGCTAGCTTTCGGCATGAAGGACTGCATTCACTGCTACCTGGAATTATGCTCTGTCAGGTCAACTACTGATCAGCACAAAGAAGAACGTTTACCTCTATGATGCACTTTGCTTCGCAGAAACCTGGCTGTGTAAACTTATTCCAGACATTGCTTTGTAGTTTATTGGATTTACACTCCATAGATCTGAATGTGACCCACTTATCTCTTATATCTCGGGAAAAACCAAAGGTGGAAGACTATCATTCTATATAAGTGGTGCAAGGATGTTATTTATTATTAGGGCATGCTTGGCTGGGCTTGAAACACTCTTATGCTGGGAATACACGGTCAGATTATTCTTATCAATCGAGCCGCTGATGGCTCGATTGATAAGATCCAACCTGTCCGATACCCCCCCGGTATCGAGCGCAGTATCGATACTTCGCTCGATACCGGCGGAGAGAACAATGGGAGGAAACGAAGTGCTGATTAGCAGCGCCGGTGGGGATGAGCGGGAATCGATACGAGCGGTGACGCGCCGGCATCGAGCCGCTGGCTCGATACGGCGCATAAACTCACTGTGTATGCCCAGCATTACGGCTCATTTCCACTAGTCGCCACACGCGTCTGCGAGACATGTGGCAGCACTTCCTGGTCTGCGAGTATGCAAACGTATCCCAGAAACCGTGCCATCCACGCTAAGATTCGCTGCCGCCCGCATAAAAAATGCTGCAATGTCGGACGAATTGCTAAGGTAAGCAATTCGGACGGCGGCAGCATTATCCCCTATGGCAGAGTTTCGCTGCGCGATTTGCTTGCGGGGGTAAGGCCTCGTTCAGACTATACACGCTGCCGTGTGCATTTTGGCAGCGCGTATAGTGTGCAACACGCAAGAACGGTAGAAGGGCACAGACAGCCCTTCTACCGTTCCCATCATATGCGCTGCGTGGCAGCGCGAATGCGCTATCGCATGCTGCACGCATTTTTAGGAATCGCAGCGCAGATCCCATTAATTGTAATGAATGGGATCTGCAGCGCAGCGCATAGGAGCGCAGATGGCGTGCGATCGGACGCGTTGCGTTCCGATCGCACAGCCATCTGCGCTAAATACTTTGAACGAGGCCTTACTCTGTGGATTCGGCCCGATTTCCGCAGCAGTGGAAACGGGCCCTTAATAAACTGCATGCAGCCTGTACTCCAGGAACTCGCAGATCAAATCACAGAGTTGTAAAAGGTTACCTTTTGTCATTTTGGGGATTTCAACCGTGCTAACCTAAACAAATAACTTCCTAAATACAGGCAACATATCACAAGTGCAGCTAGAGAAGGTAAAACAGTTGATCATTAAGGACTCTTATCACTCTGTTTGCAAAGCAGCGCTGGGCAACTCTGATCATTCTGTGATGCAGCTCATCCCAACATACAGACTAATACTAAAAGCTGCCAAACCTGTAGTGTCCACAGTTAAAGCATTATGAAACCCAGCATTTCTTCTTTGCTCTAAATGATTATTTACAAGCTATTAAAGGGAACCAGAGAGGAACGGGGGGTGAAAAAAGAAACAGATTTTATACATACCGGGGGCTTCTTCCAGCCCCATAAGCCTGAATCGCTCCCACGCCGCCATCCTCAGCTTCCTGGATCCGCCGGTACCGGACCCGTCACTTCCGGCGGACGCGGCCAATTGTCCGCATCACAGGGGCTCCCTCCATACATGTACGCATGCGGCTGCGCAGTTAACAGCCACATGCGTATCTGTATGGGGAGAGCACCCTGTGATGCGGAGAATTGGCCGCGTCCGCCGGCCGACTTGCCGACTCGCGGCAATGACGGGACCCGGTGGCGGCTGATGCAGGCAGCGGAGGAGTGCGACGTGGGAGCGATCCGTGCGTATGGGGCTGGAGGAAGCCCCAGGTATGTATATTGCATCCTCTCTGGTTCCCTTTAACTAAATACTGGATCACAGCCACTATCCCTTCCTTTTGTGAAGAGATGAGGGCAGTCAACCTGATCTTACCTCTAAGAAAAGTTGTATACCATCGTAGAGGCACAATTACAAAATACAGTTATAATAATGCAATATGGTCAAAATGGACCTCTTCACGACATACACAACGTAGATCTGTGAAGTGTTACGGACTAGGGACCCCCGCTCTGGGCTGTTGGGTGCCAATGTTGAGTCTTTTCTTTGCTTATGCAATTATCCGTTTATATCTCCTCCCTCACCATCACTATCCTAAATGATTGTACTATCTATAATAATCCTTTATCTTACTATGCACTGTTGTATGGATGCTAGGATACCTGATGTACCTTTCTCTATAATATGGTTATCACTGCCACTTGTTCTTAAAGATACCTGCTGTTGTTAAACGTTTACCAAGCTTTATATCAGCAATTTTGGTATGTTGGAAATGTTACCTCTGTTTTTTGATACCAATAAAGCTTTGTTTTAGAAAAAAGATTTACAGCATATAATATACTATCACCATTTTTATTTTATTTTTTTAGCAAAACCGCACTCATACAGTTAAGATAGCCATACATATAGCAATGTATGGACAGATTCAACCAAGAGAGAAATCTCTCTCATCGAATCTGATAAGAGAGAGGTCTGTAAGCTGCCCATACATCACAAGCCGATTCCCAATTTCATTTTGAAATTGTTTCGTAATCGGCCCTGTGCGCTGCCTCGCCGCTGGCTACCCTTAATGCCCGCCGTGCTTAAGTGTATACATTACCTGTGCGCGACCTCCCCTTGTCCTCTGGGCGCATTCTCGTCTTCTGCATACACTTACGCCCAACGTGGTTTCCTAGTAAATCGCACACGCGCACCTTTACCAGGAAACCACGTGGGGCGTGCATGTATGCGGAAGAGGAGAATGCGCCCGGAGCAGCGGGGTACAAGCGGAGGCCGTGGACAGGTAATGTATACACTTCGGCATGGCGGGTATTTGGAGGGACATAGTGGTGAGGAGGTGGATGGTTTCGTAGATCGTCGGGAAATTGAATGCTGTTCCTGCTGCGCACCCGATGAACCAACTTTGGCCCAACATCTTTCAGCATGCACTATCGACAATGCGACCAATTTCCGTCCCGAAATTGGTTGCTTTGTCGGTTGGGCATGCACTTGGTGTCATCGACTTTTATCCAGTTCTATTATAATTGAATTGGATGGTCGAATTATGGCCACCTTTAAACACAGGACTGAGTTTTTCAATAGAAAGCTCCCTGCAGTGAGTCTGCAGAACTGGCGATAACATCACCTTGTGTTTACTTATTTGTAACAAAAAAAAACTTCTAGGCAATTACTTATGTGCATGGGACTTTATCTAATTTGGTTCTGCTATATAGTTCCAACTTGTTTAACTATTCCTAAGAGTGCGTGTCTTCCTGTCCTTACTTTGAAAGCTAATAGAGTGCACATTGTGGGTATATCAAAATGGCACCGCAGACACGTGTTTGTTGCTTTACATTTTTTGTCAAAAGCTAGTCATAATGCTTAGTCATAATGTGCAGGTAGTATTTGCTGCCGTATAAGACGCACCTTTTCTCCCCAAAAAATGGGGAGAAAAAGTCCCTGTTACTTATACAGCAAAGGCAGGGAATCTCCAACTTGCGAACGCCCGCAGATACGAACTGCTGACCCGCCGCCATTGGGGATTCCCTGCCTGTGTCCCCGCTGTGCCTGGCTTCCCCCCTGCGTGCCACAGCTCTCCCCATGTAATAATTTCTTACCTTCCGCCATGTGTGCGTCTCCCCCGGTCCCCCCCCCCCCCACCGCGTGCCTCGCTATCCCCGCTGTATATTTTTCCCCCAGTGTCAGCAGCAGCAGCGGCGGTGGCTTACCAGATTCATGCCGCCGCGAGGACTGCAGACACCCAGCTACTCCATCTGTTTCCTCTACTTCGCGGCTACTGATGACGCAATCGGTATAAGCCACGAAGTAGAGGAAACAGATGGAGTAGCCGGGCGTCTGCAGTCCTCGCGGCGGCATGGATCTGGTAAGCCGCCGCTGCTGCTGACACTGGGGTAAATATATATAACTGGGAGAGCTGTGGCACATGGGGGGGGGGGCATAGCATGACACATGGGAAGACAGGACACATGAGGAGACGGACACTGGGGAGGCAGGACACATGGGGAGAAGAGGCACACAGGATCCATGGGGGAAAATGACACATGGGGAGACACGACACATAAGGGAGAAGGATCTTAAAGCGGAATATAACCCTGCATTTCAACTTTGCTCTAAAACATTATTTACAGTATATTATATGCAACCAGCATTTTTTTTTTACTAGACCAGCATTGGAAGGGTTACACAGTGCTTTAAAGTTCCTGGAGATTCCTGCAGAGGCATCCGAAGCTGACATAGATACATTTTGTTTACATAAATGTATCTAAGTGTTGAATGTGACTCATCTCTCTGACTGAGAAGGAGCTGGAGGACAGCCAAAGAGTGTGTAACATTTCTCAATAGATACATTTAACTAAATATAATGTAACAATCTGAACTTCTGCATATCTCTCCACGGAACTTTAAACCTCTGTGTTTAACCCTTCCAATGCTGGTCTAGTAAAAAAAAAAATGCTTTTTGCATATAATATGCTGTAAATAATGTTTTAGAGCAAAGTTGAAATGCAGGGTTATTGTAAGGAAACGCGGAAATGCCGCCGTCTCTCAAGGTGAGGCGGCTGTTTCCGCGTCCAGCATGGCGTCACAACGCGGAAAAAACGCTGCATGCCGCATAGGCAGTGCGGCGGAATCCGCATCAGAGGCGGCCCCCGCACTAGATACATTGCATGACAGTACTGGTGTGGCTGGGACTGATAGTCCACCAAGATTCAGACTTACACGCGCGCGAGCAGAAAGGCAGAGTTTAAATAACAGTTAGAAGGGTGTCGGCTGACCAGCTGGGTCAGCTGACAAATTCCACTGCTCTCATTGGACCAGCAATTAGGGAGGTCCTGGAAAGGTCCTAGAGTATATATACTGCTGGTTGTTCACTTGCTCTTTGTCTGGCGTGCGATCACATACGTGGGAGCACCCAGATCCGTAGTCAGATCCTGAAGTGTGCCGGGACCAGCTGGAGCTGTAATCCTACACTTAGCTAGATATTTGATAGCTAAAGTACTAGTTTGATTGTGATTATATGTTATGACTTTTGCCTGCCTCGACTATCCTCCTGAACTCTGACCTTGTACCTCGATATTTCTGATACTCTGTTGCCGAACCTCGGCTCGTTCCAAGACTCTGTTTCTGCCTCCTGATTTTGTACCCCGATATATCTGATACCCCGTTGCCGAACCCTGCCTGTACTTTGACTCCGCCTTTGCCTACTGTATTTGTACTTTATCTGTCCGTGTGTGTACGACCTGGCTTGTCTGACCTCGAGAACCGACCTCACGATTGGAGGCGGTTCCCAGTCCTGTTAGTGACACTTCTTCCTGAGTGTCACTCTCGGACTTTCCTTCCTACTGTCAGTCTGACTCCTCCCGTCTTGGAGAGCTCAGGTCTGCAGAAGGAATACGTGCAGTTCTCCTTGCTGCACTGAGGCCTAGGCCTCCTAGTGTTACTGTTACACCAAAACACTACACTCTACTCAGGCGAACAGAGGTTAGTTTGTATATCGGATTATCGGTGAGACTGCAGATCACTTATAATCTGGTATATATCTGTATTTCCGGCGATACTGCAGATCACCGGTAAATCAGATACTCTCTGCGCCCACCGATCGTTACAGAACGCCAGACCAAAATACAAAATGGACGCAAACACTGATTGTCTGGGTGTACTTGCCGCTTCGGTGGACAACATCAATCAAGTACTGGGCACCCACATAACTCTTATTGATGCCCTATCAGGGTCTGTACAAACCCTCCAGACATCAGTGAATCATGTGCGATCCTCTCCTAGCTCTGACATACGTATGCCTGTCCCTGAAAGCTTTTCCGGCCACAGATCTGACTTCCGGAATTTTAGGAGTAGAGTATTTTCCTATTTTGAGTTGAGACCCCAATCTTCGGGTACTGAGACCCAGAGGGTCACGTTTATTAAAACTTTGTTGTCCGGCGACTCCCAGTCATGGGCATATAGCCTGCCCACCATAGACAAAGCGCTTACCTCTGTAGAGGAATTCTTTAAGGCTATGGCGGTAATTTACGACGATCCAGACCTTGCCTCGACTTCTGAGCGGAAGCTCAAGCTATTGCGTCAAGGCGAAGGTCCGGTCGAAGATTACGCGGCCGAGTTTAGGAGGTGGTCAGTTACGGCCAGGTGGGACACTCATGCCCTGTTAGATTGTTTCTTGTCAGGGCTGTCCGATGAGGTCTCTGACATGATGTTAAGTCAGCCCGAACCCAGAACAGTCGATGAGGCCATCTCAGCGGCCATCCGGATCGACCGCAGGCTGGGCTACCAAAGGCAGACCAGGGGTAGTTCCCGTGTCAGAGGGGTGTCTTATGCCACAGCCCCAGTGATTCCACCTCCTACTGTTTCGTCTTCTCCGGTCTTGCTTCCATCCGAGCCAATACAGATTGGTCGGTCAAAATTGACCCAGGTGGAGCGAAGACGGAGAATGATCGAACAGCTGTGTCTGTATTGCGCTGAAGGGGGGCATATAGTACGAAACTGCCCTAATAAGCCGGGAAAACGCTACCGCCTGGGAGTGGTAGGGGGTAACACCCTGGGCGTCCGACTTTTACCCTTAGAAGAAAAACGGTTGCTTCTTCCCTGCACCATTACGTGGGAAGATAAAACCGAGGTCACGGAAGCCTTTATCGATTCAGGCTCCGCGGCAAATTTTATGGATTTTGAGTTTGCTAAGAAATTGGGTATCCCACTCACACCTGTACAACCACCCATCCAGGTTACGGCAGTGGATGACTCTCCTCTGCAAGGGAGTCACCCACTGTCTCAGACACCAGAGGTGGGAGTCACCATAGGGGTTCTGCACTGGGAAAAATTACAATTCTTGGTGTTGCATATGTCTACTTCCACCATTATACTCGGCATGCCATGGTTGCACCTTCATTCTCCGCACATCGATTGGGCCACCGGCCAACTGGTTTCTTGGTCAGCACGCTGCTTTCAGCAATGTTTAGGGAAGGTGACACTGGGCCAAACCAGGGTTCATGTACAAGGGGTACCTGAGCAATATTTAGAATATTCTGATGTGTTCTGTCCCAAGGCAGCAGACAAATTACCCCCACATCGCTCTTTTGATTGCCCCATAGATATCCGTTCTGGTTGTATGCCTCCTCGGGGTCATCTGTACAATTTATCTGGGCCAGAAAAGTTGGCCATGCAAGAATATATCCGTGAGAATTTAGCCAAGGGTTTCATTCGTCCGTCCCGATCGCCTGCTGGAGCAGGTTTCTTTTTCGTTAAAAAGAAAGACGGGGGCCTGCGGCCCTGTATCGATTACCGGGGACTGAATAAAATCACGGTAAAGAACCGATATCCGTTACCCCTGATAGACGATTTATTTACGCAGGTCACAGACGCCAAGATCTTCTCAAAACTGGATTTACGGGGCGCGTACAACCTGGTACGCATAAGAAAGGGTGATGAGTGGAAAACGGCCTTTAACACGCCAGACGGGCATTACGAGTACCTAGTGATGCCCTTTGGGTTATGTAATGCCCCGGCCGTTTTCCAGGAACTCATCAACGAGGTCTTCAGAGAGGTGTTGGGGAGATTCGTGCTGGTCTATCTAGACGATATACTTGTTTTCTCCAACAACCTCTCTGAGCACAGAACGCATGTGAAATTTGTACTCAGCAAACTAAGACAAAACTCGTTATACGCTAAACTTGAGAAATGTATTTTCGAAGTAACATCTGTCGCCTTTCTGGGTTACATTATTTCCACCACGGGCCTGTGTATGGATCCCGCCAAAGTCTCTGCTGTGTTAGAGTGGCCCCAACCCGTGGGGTTAAAATCTTTACAGCGGTTCTTAGGCTTTGCGAACTATTACAGAAGGTTCATAAAGGGGTATTCCACGGTCATTTCACCCCTCACCAGTCTTACAAAAAAAGGGGCAGATACTAACCACTGGACTCCAGAAGCTCTACGAGCATTCTCCACTCTGAAAGACTTGTTTTGCTCAGCACCCATTCTGAGGCACGTTGACACTTCTTACCCCTTTATTGTTGAGGTGGACGCCTCAGAGGTCGGGGTAGGGGCTGTGCTGTCTCAGCGATCAGGGTTGCAGGGAAGATTACATCCCTGTGCCTATTTCTCTCGTAGGTTCTCTCCGGCAGAGAGAAACTACGATATAGGCAACAGAGAGCTCCTTGCCATTAAACTTGCCTTTGAGGAGTGGCGTCATTGGCTGGAAGGAGCAGAGCATATGATTACGGTATACACCGATCACAAAAACCTGGAATACATCGAGGGGGCTAAGAGGTTAAGTCCCCGTCAGGCTCGATGGTCGTTATTTTTTTCGAGGTTCAGGTTCCTGATTACATACACCCCGGGCAGCAAGAACGTTAAGGCAGATGCTCTGTCCAGATGCTTTGAGCCAGAGACAGCCGAGCCTCCTGCCCCAGAGTCCATTATCCCACAGAGGCTAGTGTTAGCGGCAGCTGAGACTTGGGAGGACTGGACAGAGACCCTGAGGCCTTTTCAGCAGGATGTCCCCGAAGGGAAACCTGAAGGGGTGATGTTTGTACCCCTACCCTTTCGTCTCCGCACTTTGCAGATGTTTCATTCTCACAAGAATACGGGACACCCTGGGGCATCTAGAACTCAGGATCTAGTATCCAGGTGTGCCTGGTGGCCTTCTTTAGCAGCAGACTGCAAGGAGTTCGTTAGGGAGTGTGCAGTTTGCGCTAAGAGTAAACCCTCCCGGCTGGCACCTGTGGGTACCTTGCAGCCTTTACCCACCCCGAGTGAGCCATGGACTCATTTGTCCATGGATTTTGTGGGCGAACTTCCCAAGTCAGAAGGTATGTCGGTCATTTGGGTGGTAGTCGACCGCTTCAGTAAAATGGCCCATTTCGTGCCCTTGAAAGGACTCCCCTCAGCCCAGGAATTGGCCGACTTGTTTATTACACATGTCTTCCGGCTGCACGGCATTCCGGAGAACATAGTGTCGGATCGGGGAGTCCAGTTCGTTTCTAGATTCTGGAGGGCATTCTGCCAACAGATGGGCATGAAGCTGTCATTTTCATCGGGCTACCACCCACAGACCAATGGGCAAACGGAGAGAATCAACCAGTCATTGGAGCAATTTTTGAGGTGCTACGTTGCGGAGACGCAGAGCGACTGGGTTAAATTTCTGCCCTTCGCGGAGTTCGCACAAAATAATTTGAAAAGCTCTTCCACCGGATTCTCTCCGTTCCAGGTTGTGTCTGGAAAATTGCCCAAGTTCTCACCATTTCCAGTGGCCTCCACCCCGTTTCCAGCTCTGGAGGCCTGGCAGAGGTCTTTTAAAGACATTTGGCGCACGGTGAGAGATAGTTTACAAAAGGCGTTTTTGAGTCAGAAGGGTCAAGCTGACAAAAAACGCTCAGTGGAGTGGAGGTTCAGACCAGGGGACTTGGTCTGGGTATCTACACGTCACTTGACCCTGAGACAACCTTCTGACAAACTTGGTCCCAGGTTCGTGGGTCCATTCCCGGTTGCTAGGAAGATCAACGAGGTCACATATACCGTTGATCTTCCCACCAGCATGCGGGGAGTGAGGTCCTTCCACGTATCACTTCTTAAACCCGCAGTCCAGGTGGGTCCCACTCCTCCTCCTCCTGTGTTAGTAGATGCCCAACCTGAATATGAAGTGGAAAAGATTTTAGATTCCCGCACGGTTCAAAACTCGGTTCAGTACCTCGTACATTGGAAAGGGTACGGCATTGAGGAGAGACAATGGGTACCGGGTTCACGCATGCATGCAGACGAGTTAAGAAGGGAGTTTCATGCCTTACATCCCGAGAAACCTGGTAGGAGTTGTCCGGAGTCCACTCCTCGGGGGGGGGGGTACTGTAAGGAAACGCGGAAATGCCGCCGTCTCTCAAGGTGAGGCGGCTGTTTCCGCGTCCAGCATGGCGTCACAACGCGGAAAAAACGCTGCATGCCGCATAGGCAGTGCGGCGGAATCCGCATCAGAGGCGGCCCCCGCACTAGATACATTGCATGACAGTACTGGTGTGGCTGGGACTGATAGTCCACCAAGATTCAGACTTACACGCGCGCGAGCAGAAAGGCAGAGTTTAAATAACAGTTAGAAGGGTGTCGGCTGACCAGCTGGGTCAGCTGACAAATTCCACTGCTCTCATTGGACCAGCAATTAGGGAGGTCCTGGAAAGGTCCTAGAGTATATATACTGCTGGTTGTTCACTTGCTCTTTGTCTGGCGTGCGATCACATACGTGGGAGCACCCAGATCCGTAGTCAGATCCTGAAGTGTGCCGGGACCAGCTGGAGCTGTAATCCTACACTTAGCTAGATATTTGATAGCTAAAGTACTAGTTTGATTGTGATTATATGTTATGACTTTTGCCTGCCTCGACTATCCTCCTGAACTCTGACCTTGTACCTCGATATTTCTGATACTCTGTTGCCGAACCTCGGCTCGTTCCAAGACTCTGTTTCTGCCTCCTGATTTTGTACCCCGATATATCTGATACCCCGTTGCCGAACCCTGCCTGTACTTTGACTCCGCCTTTGCCTACTGTATTTGTACTTTATCTGTCCGTGTGTGTACGACCTGGCTTGTCTGACCTCGAGAACCGACCTCACGATTGGAGGCGGTTCCCAGTCCTGTTAGTGACACCTCTTCCTGAGTGTCACTCTCGGACTTTCCTTCCTACTGTCAGTCTGACTCCTCCCGTCTTGGAGAGCTCAGGTCTGCAGAAGGAATACGTGCAGTTCTCCTTGCTGCACTGAGGCCTAGGCCTCCTAGTGTTACTGTTACACCAAAACACTACACTCTACTCAGGCGAACAGAGGTTAGTTTGTATATCGGATTATCGGTGAGACTGCAGATCACTTATAATCTGGTATATATCTGTATTTCCGGCGATACTGCAGATCACCGGTAAATCAGATACTCTCTGCGCCCACCGATCGTTACAGTTATGTTCCGCTTTAATGCTTAACATAGCTGGGCAAAAAAAAAGAGGTAATTTGGCTTCAGACTCTCTTTAACCATTTCAGCCCGTGGGTATTTTTCACCTTATGGACTAGAGGAATTTTCCCATTTCAGTGCTCCTCACTTTCATTCCCTAATAACTTTATCACTACTTATCACAAAGAACATATCTATACCTAGGCTTTCTTTGGGTGGTACATTATGTTAAGAATTATTTTATTCTAAATGCATTTTAAGGGGAATAATAAAAAAAAATCATTATTTCTCAGTTTTCAGCCATTATAGTTTTAATATAATACATGCTACCATAATTAAAATCCACACATTTTATTTGCCCATTTGTCCAGATTATTGCAATGTTAAAATTATATCCATACAGTAGTATAATGTATGGAGACAATATTTTATTTGGAAATAAAGGTGCATTTTTTTCAGTTTTACATCCATCACTAATTTGTAGCCCAAAAAATATGCCCCCCTTTTTTTTTTTTTTTTTTTCTGAATTTTTATTCCCTAAACACAGTAGGTGTAATTTTACTATTTGGCCACAAGATGTCCCCATTGAGCGCTTCCTATTAGCGTACAATAAGTATGCTATAGGTTGCTACATTGTGACTAGGGAAGTGACGCAGGCCTGCAATCGCGGTGGCCTGCGAGGAGATTTCCCATTCATAAATCTGATTGGCGGAAAGCGGCGGAAATCAGTGGTGGGAGGAAGCATGGCGGCTCTAGTTAAGAATAAACACTGTTTTTTAACAGGGCTGTGACTAGTGTGTCCCTGCGGCTGTAGCACCTGCCGCTGCGGATGTGACTCTCACATCCCAGCTGCAGAAATGGTTAAGTAGCTAGTGGTGCCCCAACTGAAGGGCGATCTGGTCAGTGGAATGTAGAGAGCTGGGTGAGTAACCTCTCATTTACACTCTGCTCGGGACTCTGCATAGGGAAGGAGAGAGGGAGGCACTAGAGGAGAGTGAGCCGCCTTTCCATCATCAGGCTCCTGTAGGCACGTGCCTACAGTTCCTTATGATTAATCTGGCCCTGCATCCATACCAAGACCATTCGCTTAGCTTGCATCTCTGTACCAACAGACAAACTGAGCACTCCAGCCAGCCAGCATCTCCGCCCCCTGTGATGCCTCAGCATCTACACAACACAGGATGTCACCCACAATCTGAGGATCTGTCCTCAGATTGGCACTCTTTATCAATAGGCAAAGTGAGGTAAACAAACTTTTCAGAAGACAAAATATTAAGATAGCATGTCCAGACTTGGTGTCTGCGACATGTTTTAAATTACGTACTAATCAGCTAGCCTTTAGGTAGCCATACACTGGTCGATTTGCCATTAGATCGACCAACTGACAGATCCCTATCTGATCGAATCAGATCAGAGAGGGATCGTATGGCTTCCTTTACTGCAAACAGATTGTGAATCGATTTCAGCCTGAAACCGATCACAATCTGTTGAGCTGCTCCTGCCGCCTGTCCCCCCCGTCACCCGTATACATTACCTGAAGCTGGCTCTGGGTCCTCATCTCCGCGCTGCACCGCATCCCAGCATCCCGCACCGCATCCCAGCGTACACTGTGTCACTCCGTGACCAGGAAGTTCAAATAGAGCGCCCTCTATTTGAACTTCCTGGTCACTGGAGTGACACAGGAAGTTAATGTACGCTGGGATGGAAGCAGGAACAGAGCGGTGCAGCGCGAAAAAGATGCCTGGGAGCCAGCGTCAGGTAATGTATATTTGTATCGGATCGGCCGCCGCTAGCGACGCGCTCCCTACCCGCGGGCGATCGACTGTAATTTCCCACGCTGCGCGATCGACGGACCGATCCGATTTCGGGAGGAAATCTGATCGGCGTGTGCGTTTAGCGCGAACGATTGGCAGCAGATTCGATCCCAGTTATCTAATCTGCTGTCGAAACGGTGGCAAATCGGGCCAGTGTGTGGCCAGCTTTTGTGTTCAGACATTTAAAACATCTCGGGAACTCTCAATTGTGCCTTCCTTTTCTAAATACTCCACCATTGTCCCAGTTCCTAAAAAATCTAAACTTACATGTCTAAATGACTATACGCCTGTTGCCCTTACATCATTGGTCATAAAAGCATTTGAAAATAATGGCTTATCTGAAATCCCCATCACAGATCCCCTGCTGGACTCTCTGCAATTTGCATATAGGTCTAATAGGTCTGCAGACAATGCTGCAAACATTTCTGCATTAAATACTAGACCACCTAGACTCCCTGGTAATCTATGCCAGAATTTTATTTGTGAATATTGGCTCTGCATTCAATACCATTATACCATCGCTGTTACACAGCAAGCTCTCCCAACTACGCATTCCTGAATCCACCTGCAAATGAATAATCAATTTCTTGACCAACAGGAGACAGCAAGTTAGGCTAGGGAAACACTCATCAGCCTCTTTGACAGTCAGCACAAGAGCAGTCCCAGGGCTGTGTACTCTCCCCACTGTTATACTCACTGTACACTCGACTGCATTTCCACAGATCCATCTGTTAAGGTTCTGAAGTTTGCAGATGACACAACAGTAGTTTGTCTAATCCAAAATGGGGATGAATCTGCATACAGGCATGTAGTGGGACAGATTTCCTCCTGGTGCAGTAGCAACAACAGTGAACTTAATGCTCTTTAATGAAATAGACTTTAGGAGAAAACCCCCCACTCCCCCCGAACCTCCACTTAAGGTCTCTATTACACTACAGTATATGCTAAAAATTGGTTATTTTAAAGGATACCCAAGGTGAGAGGTATATGGAGGCTGCCATATTTATTTCCTTTTAAACAATATCAGTTGCCTGGCAGTCTTCCTGACCCTGTGTCTCTAAATACTGAACAGGCATGCTGCAGATCAAGTACTCAGCTGACTCATTCCAGAAGATCAACAGGGCTGCCAGGCAACTGATATTGTTTAAAATGAAATAAAATAGCAGCCTCTATATACCTCTCACCTCGGGTATCCATTAACCTTCAATAGCAGTGCATTGTGACAAAACTTTCAGTTAAAACGCGTATAATGTGAACTGAGCCATCGGGAAACATGGATGTTACCCTGCACATCACTTGTCCAATTAGTTATAACTGGCAGCAACTGATGTAGTGTAAAAGAACACAAGTCATAAATAGATCTACACTAACCAGAGTAGAATCATTCAAATCTCTTGGGCCACAATCTTCAAAAACCTAGAATGGGACAATACTTGTCACATCAAAGCGCAACAGAGGATGTACAACCTAAGGCAGCTGAAAAAGTTTGGCCTACCACAAAACTAATGGTGCAGTTCTACACTGGGATCATTGAATCCATCATAGTATCATCTATGACTGTCTGATTTGGCTTTTGCTCAGTACTAATAAAGGTGAGGCTGCCGCGCATCTTCCGATTAGCAGAAAAAATAATCGGCTGTAGCTTACCTTCTGTGCAGGATATTTAACAAGTGCGCAAAGAGTTACTAAAGAGAACTAAAACCTCCAGGCACAGAAACGGCTTCTTTCCTCAGGCACTAGCCATATTTAATGCAAACCACGCTAGATCTGCTAGTATTTGAAAGCATCACAGCTTAGAATAAATTAACACATCTCACTGTTTCCTGCCACTATAACTTACATACTGCCCTTGACTTGTAATATATAGATAGATAGATAGATAGATAGATAGATAGATAGATAGATAGATAGAGTCTGTCCTTGTTCTGTTTTGTTTGTGTCTTTTAACCACTTAAGTACCAGCGGTCTCTGCCCCCTTAAGTACCAGAAACGGCGGAACACCGACGGTTAACGACGAATCGTAGCACATACCCACCGCAATCGATGTCACCGCCGCACGTCAGGAGCCTGGGCCACCCACTGGGTCTCTATGACGGCAGAGTTCCTGTGAACCGGTCAGGAGCCGCTTTCATTGGCGCCTGACCCTGTCTTTCAATGTACGCCAATGGGAGTTGCTTACATTGAAAGACAGGGCCAGGAGCCAATGAAATTGGCTTCTGACCCGCTCACAGGGCTCTGCCGTCGTAGAGACAGGCAGAGCAAGTGAGCTGCGGCGAGAGACGTCTGGATTCAGCGGCAACATCGGCAAGAGTGACGGAAAAGGCGGATTCGCACAGCGGCGGCTGATTGAAATCTACGCCCTGCCAGCCAGGTAACCACCAAAACAGCTGTATGTGAAACAAAGGAGGAAGGATCGGCACTGCAAATGCTTTATTTCAAAAGTGAGGCATAGTGCATAAACAAGTGCATGCGACAGCTAAGCAAGTAAAGTGGACATACAGGTGTATGGAAGTGTGACAGTTTCGGTGGGTGCTGGGCACTGGTCGCCTGATGGCCGTTTCGTGCAAAATTGCGCTTCTGCTGAGGCTGGAAGGCAGGCTCTGGCAAAAACAGGCTTAGATGGCCACTGGGGACGGAGTTGGCATGTCTGCGCCATAATAATCCGCCCACTTCCGGTTTTGGCAGCCAAACAGTGTGGTGGAATGCAAATGCGTTCCATTAGCGCTTCCTGATTAAACTACCAACTTCCTGGAGGGCACCCTATGTAGACCACACTTATTAGGTGGCTATTCTATAAGTACATTGACTTATGAGGGAAGCCTAAACGGAGGTTAATGCCATCTTGTGGCCAAATATAAAAATACATAGTGAAATAGATACAAAGGGAGAATAACATCTCTTAAATGTCTGTATGCATGTTGGATTATTATGGCTCTGTACAAATTAACAAACTGACAAATCATTGCATTCCAGCGGTTCTGGAGGTGTGTTTAGCTTCTAAGGGTACAATGGTTAATTTGCATATATTCAGCAGTGATGCCTTGGGAGACCTCTCAAGCTCACTCCAACCTGAATTATCGCACATTTTTTTTCTGTTTTAAGAAAGCAAACTTTTGTTTTTGTATCTCTTAAATGTGTGCACATTATAAAGACTGCATGTGTGGCACTCCCATGCTGCAGAAAAATATTAAAGTGCACTGTGACGTGCATGATATTATTATAAATATAATATTATATATTTTTGTGCAAATTGTACTATGTCATATAAGTACAAAAGTGGCAACATAGTATTAAAGTGACAGTGTCAGAGCATAGAGAACAAAAATATGCATTAGCATCTATAGTTTCAAGAGACAGGGAGATCGGAGTCGACACCTCTGGAAAAATTATTACTCATTTCTAAAATTGATACAGAGCCTGCTGAGCAAGGTGGAGGAGGGGGGGGGGGGGAGAGATAGGGGAAAAGGGACTGGGATAGGTAGGGAAGGAAAAGGGATGGGGGGAAAGGGTGGTGGGAAAGGGGAACAACAAGAACACGGTAAGACAATATTACATTATATACAGGGTCGGACTGGGCCACAGTAGTACAGTTCTTTCCCTCGGTGGGCCCCGCCTCCAAGTCTCTGGTGGCCCCCCCCCCCCCCCCCCCCTCCTTCTCTGACAGAGCTCCAATTGCTACCTGCAGCACAAAAATTCTCTTCTCAGTGCTGTAATCACTCATGCTGAAAGCAGTGGCGTAGCTAAAGAGCTGTAGGCCTCGATGCAAATTTTACAATGGGGCCCCCCAAGCACTCTATACATAACAATTGATACGACGCACCAAAACTTGCCAATGGCAACTACAGTGTCAGAGGTGCAAGAAGGGGATGGGAAATAGCTTGTTAATGATTGCCACTGTTCAAAGTATCTATAGAAGTGATTATTATGAGCACAGGACCAATAGAAAGGTAATACTGTAGTTGAGGGAGGGCCCTTCGGGACCTCTTTGGCCCAAGGGCCCCAATGCGGTTGCAACCTCTGCGGTCGCAACCTCTGCAAAGTAGGACATTACTTTATATTGAAGGAGGGGACTCTATGCAAAGTTTTGCTGGGCAGCAGTGTCTCTGAATTACAATGCTGCTAAGATCATGTACATTTGGCCCTGTCCATAATACATGATGACCACGCCCACCTTCCGGTGCATGGTCATGCCCTTTTTTCACTGCAATCACGGGATGTGTGGGCCCCAGGTTGAAATTTCTTTGGTGGGCCCCCAGTGTCCCAGTCCGACCCTGATTATATATATCAGGAATCTCTTAATTAGGGATCCAAAAAGCAGGATAAATCTGTAACATCATTCATGCCTATTGGGCCCATTGCTTCAGTTTTAAGGATTGAGAGGGTTTCCTCTCTTTTTAGCTTCCTCTCAGGATCACCTCCTCGAGTACTGGGAAGTACTTTAATGATGCCCGCAAATGTCAATAGGTCCGGATTACCTTGATGGGCCTCCCTCTTGTGCGTAATTACCCTAGGTGATCCTCGGCCTGCATTTATTGAGTTATAATGTTCTCTGAATCTCCTATTCATAGATCTCGTGGTCTCCCCCACATAGAATCTACCACAGGGACACCACAGTGCGTACACTACTTATTCCGTTTGGCAAGTAAAAAATGCTTTAACATGCCGACGCAAGGGTCCTAACTGATAGGAAGTACCGACGTTCACTTGGGAGCATGACAAATAGTGCCCGCATCTGTGGTTACCCTGAGGCTGAGCACATGTCAACCAATTACTATTACCAGGGCTGCAAAATTCACTTTTGCTCACGTGAGATCCAATCGTAGGTGCTCTTCTGAATGATATCAGAGGGCCACCTTCAACCAACAGTTTTAGTACTGGATCTCACAAAAGAATGTTTCAGTTCTTTTTGATTGTATTTTTGATCTGGTCAGCCATGTTTGTGAAGTCAAATTAAATTGGTACTTTGCCGGGAGAGCTAGTCCGTTTATTTCCATACTTACTTTTATTACCTTTTATTAAAGAGGTTCTCTCCAATTTGCTAGCCACCTTGAAGGCTCTTTGTGTGGACTCAGGTTCATAGCCTCTTGCCACCAATCTTCTGCCCAGCTCCTCAGACTGAAGGAAAAAATCTGTGTCCCGCTCATTGTTACGACGCAGTCGAAGGAACTGGGCAAAAGGTAACAAGCGAGTAACGTGCTCGGGATGGAAACTGTACCTCTGCAAGAAAGCATTAGATGCTGTGGGTTTGCGATAGACTCTTGTAATTAATTTATTCTCACATATGGCCAGTTCAAGATCTAAAAAGGCTATTTCCTCCTGTGAGATGGTTGCCGTAAAGATCATATTTGCTTCATTGTCGTTAATATAATGCATAAAATCTTGAAAGGTGGCACAAGTCCCGGACCAAAATACAAGGATGTCATCCACATATCTGGACCACGTCCTGAGTGACTCGGTAAATGGATTCTTGGCAGAGTGGATATATTCTTCTTTCCACCACAAAGATTAGCATAGGTCAGGGCTGCCCAATGCGTCGATCGCGATCTACCAGTAGATCGCGAAGGACTGCTGGGTAGATCACGTCTGCATTTTAAAATAGTACACCAGACGCTGACTATGCAGCGTACCGTCTGATTGTGCTGCTCTGCTGCCCTATGCAGAGCAGCACACATTCAATAGGGAGAGGCAAAGGGAGAGCCACGTCCTGCCCACCTCCTTCCTCCCCAGCCCTTCCCCTCTTTCCCGCTGCGCTCTCCTCAACATGTTGTCCGGATCTTCGTCGCTGACCCTGCATGCCTTGCAGCACTGAGACATCTGATTAGCGACAATCCGCAGTGGAGAGGAGAGCGGTGGGTAAGGACTTGTATACAGGAAGTGCTTTGCATGTATACACGCTGTTACCCTCCGCTCTCCTCTCCACTGCGGATTGTCGCTAATCAGATGTCTCAATGCTCTATGCTCCTCCGGGCATGCAGGCTCAGTGAAGGGGGGTGGAGGAGAGTGGCGGCTGGTGGAGGGAGGGGGCATCTATGCCTAACTATCTATATGGCAGGCACCTATGCCTAACTATCTTTATAGGAGGCACATATGCCTAGCTATCTATATGTGGGGGGCACCTATACTTTGCTATCTATATATGGGGGGCGCATATACCTAGTTATCTATATGTGGGGGGTACCTATGCCTAGCTATCTATATGTGGGGGGCACCTATACCTTGCTATCTATATGTGGGGGGCACCTATGCCTAGCTATCTATATGTGGGGGGCACCTATGCCTAGCTATCTATACAGGGAGTGCAGAATTATTAGGCAAATTAGTATTTTGACCACATCATCCTCTTTACGCATGTTGTCTTACTCCAAGCTGTATAGGTTCGAAAGCCTACTACCAATTAAGCATATTCGGTGATGTGCATCTCTGTAATGAGAAGGGGTGTGGTCTAATGACATCAACACCCTATATCAGGTGTGCATAATTATTAGTCAACTTCCTTTCCTTTTGGCAAAATGGGTCAAAAGAAGGACTTGACAGGCTCAGAAAAGTAAAAAATAGTGAGATATCTTGCAGAGGGATGCAGCACTCTTAAAATTGCAAAGCTTCTGAAGCGTGATCATCGAACAATCAAGCGTTTCATTCAAAATAGTCAACAGGGTCGCAAGATGTGTGTGGAAAAGCCAAGGCGCAAAATAACTGCCCATGAACTGAGAAAAGTCAAGCGTGCAGCTGCCAAGATGCCACTTGCCACCAGTTTGGCCATATTTCAGAGCTGCAACATTACTGGAGTGCCCAAAAGCACAAGGTGTGCAATACTCAGAGACATGGCCAAGGTAAGAAAGGCTGAAAGACGACCACCACTGAACAAGACACAAGTTGAAACGTCAAGACTGGGCCAAGAAATATCTCAAGACTGATTTTTCTAAGGTTTTATGGACTGATGAAATGAGAGTGAGTCTTGATGGGCCAGATGGATGGGCCCGTGGCTGGATTGGTAAAAAGGGCAGAGAGCTCCAGTCCGACTCAGACGCCAGCAAGGTGGAGGTGGAGCACTGGTTTGGGCTGGTATCATCAAAGATGAGCTTGTGGGGCCTTTTCGGGTTGAGGATGGAGTCAATCTCAACTCCCAGTCCTACTGCCAGTTTCTGAAAGATACCTTCTTCAAGCAGTGGTACAGGAAGAAGTCTGCATCCTTCAAGAAAAACATGATTTTCATGCAGGACAATGCTCCATCACACGCATCCAAGTACTCCACAGCGTGGCTGGCAAGAAAGGGTATAAAAGAAAGAAAAACTAATGACATGGCCTCCTTGTTCACCAGATCTGAACCCCATTGAGGACCTGTGGTCCATCATAAAATGTGAGATTTACAAGGAGGGAAAACAGTACACCTCTCTGAACAGTGTCTTGGAGGCTGTGGTTGCTGCTGCACGCAATGTTGATGGTGAACAGATCAAAACACTGACAGAATCCATGGATGGCAGGCTTTTGAGTGTCCTTGCAAAGAAAGGTGGCTATATTGGTCACTGATTTTGTTTTGTTTTTGAATGTCAGAAATGTATATTTGTGAATGTTGAGATGTTATATTGGTTTCACTGGTAAAAATAAATAATTGAAATGGGTATATATTTGTTTTTTGTTAAGTTGCCTAATATTTATGCACAGTAATAGTCACCTGCACACACAGATATCCCCCTAAAATAGCTCAAACTAAAAACTACTTTCAAAAATATTCAGCTTTGATATTAATGAGTTTTTTGGGTTCATTGAGAACATGGTTATTGTTCAATAATAAAATTATTCCTCAAAAATACAATTTGCCTAATAATTCTGCACTCCCTGTATGGGGGGCACCTATGCCTAGCTATCTATATGGGGGGCACCTATGCCTAGCGATCTATATGTGGGGGTGGGGGCCACCTATGCCTAGCGATCTATATGTGGGGGGGTGCCTATGCCTAGCTATCTATATGTGGGGGGCACCTATACCTTGCTATCTATATGTGGGGGGCACCTATGCCTAGCTCTCTATGTGGGGGGCACCTATGCCTAGCTCTCTGTGGGGGACACCTATGCCTAGCTCTCTATGTGGGGGACACCTATGCCTAGCTCTCTATATGGGGGCACCTATGCCTAGCTATCTATATGGGGGGCACCTATACCTAGCTATCTATATGGGGGGCACCTATACCTAGCTATCTATATGGGGGGCACCTATGCCTAGCTATTTATTTGGGGGGCACCTATGCCTAGCTATCTGTATGTGGGGGACCTATGCCTAGCTATCTATGTGAGGGACACCTATGCCTAGCTATCTATATTGGGGAACCTATGCCTAGCTATCTATATGGGGAGACCTATGCCTAGCTATCTATATGGGGGCACCTATGCCTAGCTATATGGGGACCTATGCCTAGCTATCTATATTGGGGTAACCTATGCCTAGTTTTCTATATGGGGAGCACCTATGCCTAGCTACCTATATTAAGGGCAGCAATACCTGGCTATTTCAAATCTTGGTAGATCTCTTGAGCTCGGGAATTTTAATAGTAGCTCGAGAGTCAAAAAAAGTGTAGGCTTTTCCCATTGCCGTTCCGGAGATTTGCCTATACCATTTACCATCAAAGATAAAGGCATTGTGCGTTAGCACAAAGTGCAGGCTTTCACAAATGAAGTCCTTAAAATTTGCATTTTTGTTGATACGATGAAAAAATTATCGATTTTGCTTTGAGGCCGAACTCGTGGGGTATATGGCTGTAAAGGCTCTCAACGTCAATCGCCGAAAGGAAGTCATCATTGTGCCACGTAAAATCTAAAATTCCTCGTAAGACATCCCTGGTGTCTACTAGGCGGAAGGGGACTATTTCAAGCAATGGTCGCAGGACGTGGTCCAGATATCTGGACAACCTCTCCGTGGTTGAACCCATCCCAGAAACGATGGGCCGACCCGGAGGGTTGGTCCGGGACTTGTGCACCTTGGGTATATGGTACCAGATTGGTTTGATCGGATGTTATGGTAATAGGCCACTTGCCAAACTAGGGGTAAGTATTCCTTGTTCCCCTCCTTTCCTTAAAGGGATACTGTAGGGGGGTCGGGGGAAAATGAGTTGAACTTACCCGGGGCTTCTAACGGTCCCCCGCAGACATCCTGTGTTGGCGCAGCCACTCACCGATGCTCCGGCCCCGCCTCCAGTTCACTCCTGGAATTTCTGACTGTAAAGTCAGAAAACCACTGTGCCTGCACGCCCGTGTCCTCGCTCCCACTGTTGTCACCAGGAGTGTACTGCGCAGACACAGACCATACTGGGCCTGCGCTGTGCGCTCTTGATGACATCAGCGGGATCAAGGACACGGCAACGCAGGCGCAGTGGTTTTTAGACTTTAAAGTCTGAAATTCCAGAAGTGAACCGGAGATGGGGCCGGAGCATCGGTGAGTGGCTGCGCCAACACAGGATGTCTGCGGCGGACCGTTAGAAGCCCCGGGTAAGTTCAACTCATTTTCCCCTGACCCCCCCTACAGTATCCCTTTAATAGTGACCTTAACAGGTTATGGTAATGCAGCGTCGGATCCAATGGAGGTAGTTGGTAAGTATTCGTATCCTGTTGTCTTAAAGAGGAGCTGTTAGGTATAAGGTCTCAGAGAAAATAAACACATATATCAGTAGCTAAAGATTGGCTGTACTTACATTACATATGCATTTCACTGTCCACGTTTGTACTTCACATAATTTTTATATAGTATTTGCAGAGAATGATGCTCCTGACAGCTCATGGCAGGTTCCATGTTTGTCTGTCTCCTATGAAGCCAAATGTGTCGTCATGTCCTGCCTGCTTCCTGATGATTCCACTCTCACAAACGCTGGTAATGAATAACACTACTGTGCAGTGAATATTAATTAGCCATGTGGCTAGGAACAATAGCGGACTCCTGCAGTGTACTCTGCCCGGAGATTTATTAGTGCTGTGAGCTAGACTGTTACATGCTGTTGTAACTTGAGCCTCACTAGCAGCCAGGGGAGGGCCCCAGAATGCTTTGCAGTATCTGTTATTCGGCTTGCGTCCTCCTTAGGAGCCTGGCAATACGGAGCCTTGCTGTCAGCAAACATCTAAAGTAAGAGAGATTTTTAACTGCAGTATTGCCTTTTTGGCTTCCTTCTAAACTGTTTAAAGGGAAGGTTCAAGCAAAATAAAAAAAGGAGTTTCACTTACCTGGGGCTTCTCCCAGCCCCCTGCAGCCATCCTGTGCTGTCGTAGTCACTCACTGCTGCTCCAGTCCCCGGCTGGCAGCTTGCCGACCTCGGAGGTCGGCAGGACGCATTGCGTACATTTTTACGCATTCCCGCTAGTGCAGGAACATTAACACATACATTTTTACGCATTACTGGTTTAATGCGTAAAAATTTACGCATTGAACTAGTAATGCGTAAAAATGTATGTGTTAATGTTCCTGCACTAGCGGGAATGCGTAAAAATGTACGCAATGCGTCCCGCCGACCTCCGAGGTCGGCAAGCTGCCAGCCGGGGACTGGAGCAGCAGTGAGTGACTACGACAGCACAGGATGGCTGCAGGGGGCTGGGAGAAGCCCCAGGTAAGTGAAACTCATTTTTTTATTTTGCTTGGACCTTCCCTTTAACACAGGAGAATAGAGGTTTAAATTAGCTTTTGCAGCCTGACAGTTACTCTTTAAATATACTAGTAGGTGAACAGAGGCGCCAGAAGAATAAAAGTACATAACATTTTTAAAAAATTTCTGGGAGGAAGTGGTGGACTTACCTCAGTTAAAACAGACACAAAGGACTGTCACTTATATAAGCATACACATTTATTGAAAATTCCCCAAGGATGCAACGTGTTTCGCGGGCACAGCACACTTCATCAGGCAATAAGCAGGAGAAAAACAACAGCAATTCAGTTATAGCGTCACAGAGGCGCTCTGCTTGCTATAACTGAATTGCTGTTGTTTTTCCCCTGCTTATTGCCTGATGAAGTGGGCTGTGCTCGCGAAACGTGTTGCATCCGTGGGGTATTTTCAATAAATTTGTATGTTTATATAAGTGACAGTCCTCTGTGTCTGTTTTAACGGAGATAAGTCCGCCACTTCCGCCCAGCAATTTTTTAAAAAATGTTATGTACTTTTATTCTTCTGGCGCCTCTGTTCACCTACCAGTATATTTGAGTCCACGCCAGGTGGAGGAGTGACCTACCCCCTTTTCTTCCGATCTACACAGAGCGACTTCTTAATCCTGAGTGAGGACAGGTCTAATCTCCTCACCTGCTCATTGAGTGGTTACCTAGGCGGTAACCCATGTTTGTGAGTATTACCATCTCACTGTTTCACTTATTCAACCAGTTTTGACATACTGCACTATATTGGGCTCTCGATTTCTTTTCAACTTCTGTTGTCTTAAGGCTTCATTGCAATGCCATGCACCGGTATGTTCACTTTACTTTCCTAGCTGTCGCATGCACTTGTTTATGGACTATGCCTCACTTTTGAAATAAAGCATTTGCAGTGCTGATCCTTCCTCCTTTGTTTCACATACAGCTACTACTGCATGTGGATCAGAGCACCCTGACTGCATTTAAGTGAGAGGAGCAGGCACGTGCACAGGGGGGTGCTCTGGGTGCCCAGGCACCCCCCATTTTAAAATCTTCAAAAAAGGCCCCTCTCGTCGTGCAAAATAAGCCCCGCCCCGACCGCGCTAAGCTCCGCCCACCCGCGGGAAGCTCCGCCCCCGCCTGGTACACTTTCAAGTGAAGAGGCCCAGACAGGAATCCTAGTGTGGCATACTGACCTCTCCCTCCACCTAGGACCCATACTGACCTCTACCTCCCCCAGCACCCATAGTGACCTCTCTCTCCACCTAGTACCCAGTGACCACTCCCTCCCCTAGCACTCACAGTTACCTCTCCCTCTACCTAGGACCCATACTGACCTCTCCCTACCCAGTACCCACAGTGACATCTCCCTTCACCTAGTACCCACAGTGACCTCTCCCAGCACCCACAGTGACCTCTCCCTCCACCTAGCACCCACAGTGACCTCTCCCTCCACCTAGCACCCACAGTGACCTCTTCCTCCACCTAACATCCACAGTGACCTCTCTCTTACCCAGCACCCACAGTGACCTCTCTCTCCACCTAGCACCCACAGTGACCTCTCTCTTACCCAGCACCCACAGTGACCTCTCTCTCCACCTAGCACCCACAGTGACCTCTCTCTCCACCTAGCACCCACAGTGACCTCTACCTCCATCTAGCACCCACAGTGACCTCTCCCTCCACCCACAGTGACCTCTCCCTCCACCTAGCACCCACATTGACCTCTCCCTCCCCCAGCACCCACAGTGACCTCTCCCTCCCCCAGCACCCACAGTGACCTCTCCCTCCCCCAGCACCCACAGTGACCTCTCCCTCCACCCACAGTGACCTCTCCCTCCACCTAGCACCCACAGTGACCTCTCCTTCCACCTGGGACCCATAGTGACCTCTCCCTCCCCAGCACCCACAGTGACCTCTCCCTCCCCCAGCACCCACAGTGACCTCTCCCTCCCCCAGCACCCACAGTGACCTCTCCCTCCCCCAGCACCCACAGTGACCTCTCCCTCCCCAGCTCTAGCAGTGATCCTGCCTACCCCAGCACCCACACTGACCTATCCCTCCCCGAGCACCCACAGTGATTTTTCCCTCCCCCAGTGGCTACCCTCCTGTCCCCTGCAGCATCCACGGGGACCTCCCATCCCAAAAGCAGCACCTACAGTGACCTCTCCCATTGCCAGCGCCCCCAGTGGCTTCCCCTAACACCCAGCATCCACTCCCTCTTCCAGTAACCACACTGACTTCTCCCAGCACCCACAGTGGCCTACCCTTCACCCAGCACCCACACTGATCTCTACCTCCCTTAGCAGCAACTATGCCATTCATAGCAGCACCCATAGTGACCTCCCACCCCCTGCACCCACAATGACCTCTACCTGCCGAGAGCCACAGTGATCTCCCCCAAAGGACCCACAGTGACCTCCCTTTCCTTCAGCACCCATACTGACCTCTACTTTCCACAGCACCCACAGTTACTTCTCCCCCAGCACCCACAGTGACCTACCCTTCCCCCATTAACCACACTGACCTGGACCTCCCCTAGTAGCAACTATGCCATTCATAGCAGTACCCAAAGTGATCTCCCACCCCCTGCACCCACAGCAATCCCACCAATATTCAGCACCCACATTACATTTAACCAGTAACCCCCACTATAGCAAGCACCCAGTACTTGCACCAAGCAGGACCCAATACTCACATCCGGCCTCAATATGGCACTTAGTACTTGCATCAAACAGCCACATGACACCCAATACCTGCACCCCTTCACCCTATAGCTGGCACCCAGTACTCACACCTACATGGCACAGTACTTGCACCCAACTCTGACATGTCACTCACTACTCACACCTGCACACAGCCTCCACATGGCACCCACTCACATAACCCACGTGACACACAACACCCACCCAGAGCTAGCACCCAGTGCAGGCATGGCACCAAGTATTTGCACCTATGTGATACCCAGTACCTGCACCCAACACCCACATGTTTCATCTGCAGTAGTTCCAGTTGCACTAAGCCTCCACTTGGTGCCCAGCACCCACAGCAAGCACTCACATATGACATCCAGTACTTGTGTACCCAGAACTCAAAAGGGACTGAGTACCAGCAATCAACACCTACATGATGGTTGATACACACCCATACAGCCAGACTCCACATGACACCCTGTGCCAGCACCCAGAACCCATATGGCACCCATCATCTGCCTTTAGCACCCACATGACAACAAATACCCCACTAGCCAGCACCCATTACCCATATGTCGCCATGTACTCACTCCCAGTACCCACTTGGCACTCAGTATTTGCACCTAAGACCCACATACCCCTATAATCAACAACCACATGGCACAGTACTCACACGTCACCAAGTTCCAAAGCCATTATATGCACCTAGTACCTGTCCATGGCCAGCACCCAAATAGCACCCAGTACCCATCCTTGGTCCAAACCCATATGAGACACAGTACTCTCCCATGGCACACATCCAGACCACACATGGCACTCCCTACTCACTCATGTCCAACACTCACATGGCTCCCTGTACCAATTAGCACTCACATGGCACCCACTATTGTTACGATCTGCTACTCATTCAGCACCCAATACTGCATAGCACCCATTGCAAATAAACACCCAATACAAACTGGACCTTGGTACCCAAAGCAGCTTGACACAGACTTTACTTTGGCATCTCGGCACCCACTGCAACTTACCACAAAGTGAACCTTTGCATCTTACCATTACTGCATCTGGGCACCCACTGCACCTTGGCACTTACTGCAGTTTTGCATCTACTAATGCTTAGCAACCACTGCATATTGGTAACCACTTCTTTGCCTGAAAAGAGGTTTGGGTGCTGATCAAGAGGGACAGAGGTCCCAGTACTGAAAGGTGAGTCTGTGCCTCCACAGTGGGCTCCACTGTGCCCACTCTAACTCACTAACAGTGGGCACCTATCACTGCTGATTTGAGGGTGGTAGCACCAAAAGAGTTGGAAGGAGACACAAAGTCTGCCTGATACTGCTATAAAGGTGTGTGTGTGTGTGTGTGTGTGTGTGTGTGGGGGGGGGGGGGTTAAGACTGCCTTATGCTTTCTGGAGAGGGGGTATTCCGTACACAATTTAGCACGATTTACGATTTCAAATTTGAGCACCACAACCTTGAGGATCCTCTGCATGGCCCTGCTGCCCCTTCCTGCAGCACCCACACTAACCTCTACTTTTCCCATCAGCCACCCCTTCCCCTCATAGCTGGCACCCAGATCTCACACTCACATGACACCAAGTATCTGCACCCAGGCCTAAAATTGCACCCAGTACTCACACCTGCACACGGCTTCCACATGGCACCCACATCTGCACCAAGTATCCACTTAACCCGTACCCGCACCCAAAGTACCTGCATTCAAAACCCATGTGATGCCCAAAGCCCACCCATAACCAGCACCCAGTACAGGCATGGCGCCAAGTATTCGCACCCATGTCACACCTGGTACCTGCACCCAGCACCCAAATGACATTCAGTGCATGCACCCAGATCTTACATGGCACTAAGTTCTTGCAATCAACACCCGCATGACACTCAATACCCAACCATAGCCAGAACCCACATGATACTCAGTACTTACACCCATAACCCACATGGCACCCATCATCACATGGCACCCACTCAGGGCCGGGCCGAGGCATAGGCTGGAGAGGCTCCAGCCTCAGGGCGCAGTGTAGGAGGGGCGCAGAATTCATTCAGCTGTCATTCCTAATTGTGTTTGAAGTTGAAAGAAATAAGAAAAGGGGATACATGGCAGTGACTGCAAGCCATATAACTAGATATTAAGGTGTTAGGGAGGTTGTGGGCCCTGTGGCCCTCTTAGTCTAATAGCAATCAGTGTGTGACGGCTGGGTAGCAGGGATGGAGGGGCGCACTTTGGTGTCTCAGCCTTGGGTGCTGGAGGACCTTGTCCCGGCTCTGCTATCTGCACCAAGTATCCACTTAACCCGTACCCGCACCCAAAGTACCTGCATTCAAAACCCATGTGATGCCCAAAGCCCACCCATAACCAGCACCCAGTACAGGCATGGCGCCAAGTATTCGCACCCATGTCACACCTGGTACCTGCACCCAGCACCCAAATGACATTCAGTGCATGCACCCAGATCTTACATGGCACTAAGTTCTTGCAATCAACACCCGCATGACACTCAATACCCAACCATAGCCAGAACCCACATGATACTCAGTACTTACACCCATTACCCACATGGCACCCATCATCTGCATTCAGCAGCATGACAATCAATACCCCCCTAGCCAGAAACGAGGCGGGGGGGGGGGGGGGGCATGCAGGGGAAGGCATTGCCAGGCCCCTTTTTTAAATTTGAGCACCCCCCACTTAAGGACCCTCTGCACGGCCCTAGAGAGGAGTGTGTGTCATCCTGCCAACCCCCCGCGTCTCCAGCTGTACTTTTCTGCAGTGCCAACTACCTTTTTCTCTAACCACCAAAACAGGGCGTAGATTTCAATTAGCTTGGTCCTAAAGTAGTTAAGCAACTGCCAAGTAAAATGCCTTGTCTTATTTGGCTCAGTAATTTGATTCTGATTTCCATATCTCACTTTTCACTCTGCAGTAAGTGTTTTATCCATGCTCGTCGGAAGTACATGTCTAGGTTCATAGTAGCTTTATCAGCAAGAAAATTCAGCTTGTCATTAAGTAACCTAAATTGTTTTCTTGTTTATTTCAGATTTTAGAGCACTCAGGATCAAATTCCCATGCATCAACAAGCCAGGATATGCCATCCACATCGTCTAGTCATAGAAACGAAGGAAGTCTGAGACACCGTCAGGCTTCACACACATCCACCAATACCTTACAGAACTCTATTTTATGTAACGGACAACAGTAAGTAGTAGTAGTAATACATAATTGTTGAAAAAAGTTAAATGGGCACTATAGCAAATTAGTGTTTATTTAAGGGCTAGATAAAATTAAACAAGCATGTGACACGTACCTAGGAAAAAGAATTTATTAAAAAAACAAACAGAGCTGTTACTTTACTCACATAAATCTAGCAGATCAGCGTACAACTAGCCGATCAGCCCATGGTAAGTAAAATCAAATTTCCCCAATCTGGTTATGCTGCTCTTACTAGCAGCGTAGCGTGTCAGGACTCCGGCGCTGTGACAGGCTCTTTACATCACCCATCTAAGCTCATCCATCCCTCTGTTGTAAGCTGCACAAGTAAAATAGCAGACATCCACTATTTTAGGTTCAGAGCATGATGGACAGGATGTGGGAGAGAGAGTTCCAAAGGAGAGTTAACACTTGTGAGAAGTCCTGAATGTGAGGGTTAGAGGAGGTAGCAAAGCTAGAAGACAAGAAGGTTTAAAGTGAGGAGTAAAGGTTTTGGGTGGGATGGGATGTGTATATTAATGTAGAAATGTATTACGAGTGGACACCTTATGTAGAGTTTTGTATGATCTGCTTTGGAGTTTAAACTGGATTATTTGGTTGAGTGGCAGAGAGGGACAGCATCAGAGGAGTGGGAGATGAGGTGAATGAGATGAGCAGCATAGTTCCATAGAATGTAGAGATGCCAGTTTGTATTTTGGCAGGCTGCAGAGTATGATGTTGCAGTAGTCAAGACATAAAATGATTAGGGCATGCACAAACATTTTAGTTGCCTCTTGTACAAGGAAGGGAAAGAGTCTGGATATATTTTGAGATGGAAATAGCATGAGGTTGTTAAAGCATTAAAAGACAGCTTCAAAGAGAATTCAGAGTCAGATATTACCCAGACAGCAAACTTTAGGAGTTGAGGTTATGGGGGTGTTCTCTACATTAATGGTAACTACAAATGTAGGAGCTTAGAGAGATGGTGAAAATATCATCTCCATTTTACTCATATTAAGCTTGAGGAAACTGGATGACTTGAATGCAGAATTACATTAATTTAAAATGAAATTTAACAGTTCGCATCTAGACCTTTGTTTTCACCGTATGGCTAATAGGAGTTTTGATGTCTTAGCTATGTCACCATTCAACAATAACTATTGGTACTTATTACACATGAGTGATATCATTTGTTTGCTTTTATCTGCCACATAAGGTATTTGTTTTGTGTAATTTAGCTTGCATCTGTCAGGCTAACTTTTCTTCTAGACCTTCTATCCCTCTGGTTAATTTATTTGTCCGTCTTTCGTCAGTGTCTTTCCATCAGGGCTGTGGAGCCTAAGTTGGAACAATTTCTGGGTATTTCTATGTCTAACAAATTTAAAATGTAATAAAAAAATGATAAAGCAGTAATAGCAGTGCTTAGTCCACAAAAATGAAATAAACTAATTAAACATGTTATTTGTCCTGCTGCATTAACCAGCCGGGCGGTATGGACGAGCTCAGCTCGTCCATCACTGCCGGAGGCTGCCGCTCAGGCCCTGCTGGGCCGATTTTCATCAAATAAAAAGCAGCACACGCAGCCGGCACTTTGCCAGCCGCGTGTGCTGCCTGATCGCCGCCGCTCTGCGGCGATCCGCCGCGAGCAGCGGCGATCCGCCGCGAGCAGCGGCGAAAGAGGGTCCCCCCAGCCGCCTGAGCCCTGCGCAGCCGGAACAAATAGTTCCGGCCAGCGCTAAGGGCTGGATCGGAGGCGGCTGACGTCCATGACGTCACTCCGCTCGTCGCCATGGCGACGAAGTAAACAAAACACGGAAGGCCGCTCATTGCGGCCTTCCGTGTCACTTTTGGCCGCCGGAGGCGATCAGAAGAACGCCTCCGGAGCGCCCTCTAGTGGGCTTTCAGTGGGCTTTCAAAATAGTTTTTTTTTTATTTAAAAAAAACCCTCCCGCAGCCACCCTGGCGATCATAATAGAACGCCAGGGTGGTTAAAGCAGTCACTATATTTTTAAAATAAGATATTCGTATCTGATTGTGACTGTATGTCTGATTTGTACACAGGAATCTTTTATATGTAAGAATAAAGCCTGATGTGTAGTTGTCACTAGTCCAGATGGTCAATGAAATGCAAATAATTCCGCATTGATGGAGGTTTAGGCAAATTTTGTATGCAAATAGATCACTCCCTTTTCTCATAAAATCAATTGATTTGATATGTTAAGTGACTACAATTTAAAGGAAACTAGAGACGGCATTTAAAAAGGATTTAATACTTACCCGGGGCTTCCTCCAGCCCCATAAGCATGTGAGAGTCCCTCACCGGGTGGTGTCTGCCAATATGCAGAAGGCCACAACTGACACAGATGAGCCTGTTACCAGGGCTGATCACGGCTGAACAGCAGACCACGGGAGGGCGGCGTGGGACTAACACGTGCTTATTGGGCTGGAGGAAGCACCGGGGAAGTATCAGATCTTTTTTTAAATGCCGTCTCTGGTACACTTTAACCACTTCACCCCCAAGGGTTTTTACCCTAACGGACCAGAGCAAATTTCACCTGTCAACGCTCTTCCCTTTCATTTGCCAATAACTTTCGATACTTATCACAACAAAATGATCTATACCTTGTTTTTTCACCACAAATTGGGCTTTTTGGGGGTGATATTTGTTTTCAGTAATTACTTTACTTTCTATGCGTTTAAGGCTACTTGCACACCAAGACGTTGCGTTAGGTGCTACGTTAAGGTCGCATAACGTGCACCTAACACAACGTATGGTGCTGCAAGAGCCGACGGTAGAGTGAGCCGCGTTAGGCGGCTCGATTCCTATAATGTCTCCCAGAGCGGCGCTGATTGGCCAGCGGGTCCACGTGATGCGGAGCGAGACACTCCGCATCACGTGGTCCCGCCGGCCAATCAGCGCCCGCCAGTGCAGTGAATATTAAGTAGCCATGTGCGCGGCTACTGTAGCTGGCTCTCCCCGCCTCCTCTCCGCCCCCCACTGCGCATGTGCAAACAGTCTAACGTGGCTATAGCCGCTCCAACGCCGTAGCATGCTGCACTTTGCGGAGAACGTGCAGCGTTACATGTAACGCAACGTGGGCTGTGTGAACAGCCCACTTGTGTTACATTGCTGTGCGTTGAGGGAGCGTTAGTGCGCCTGTAACGTCTTGGTGTGTAAGCAGCCTAAAGGGAAAAACAAGGAAAAAAAATATACACAATTTCTCCAATTCCATCCCCTATAGTTTTAAAATAAACAATGCTACCGTACATAAAACACACATTTTATCTGCCTATTTGTCCTGGTTATCACACGATTTGAATTATGTCCCTAGTGCAAAGTATGGTGACAATATATTATTTGGAAATAAAGGTGTATTTTTTCTATGTTGTTTTGATTTTCTCTCTGCACACTACCAATGATTACAAGCTCTTATTAGCAAAAATAAGAGTAATACACCCTCATGGCATACATATTTAAAAAAAATCCCTAAAGTAACTACTTATGTATTCTCTTTTCAATTCTGTCACTTCTGGGTTGTTTTTTTTGTTTTTTTACAAGTGTTTTGGGGTACAAAGTATTTGGAAATAACAATTTTATTGCTTCTCATTCAGTTTGCAGCTAAAAAAAATTCAAATGTCATAGGCCTCAGATATTAAACACCCCAAATTGTATTCTCTCTCACTTGTCACAATTAAAATGATACCCTAAATACATAATCAGATTTTTGGCCGCACAATACACTGTTAACCATAAGCAGCACCAATTGATTTTTTTTAAGATTGTTTTTTGCATCTAAAGCAATACAGTCATTCTTTCTTAGAAAAAAACAAAATCGACCCAAAATATTTGACCCTCTTAAGCTGGAATTTTTTGATGACTCAAGTATAAGTGGACCCAGGAAAGTGTTTCACTATGGATCGATCATCCAATTCGATTGTTATGATCTACTTTGCAAAAATAAGGAACACTATGGTACTAATCAATCAGATTAATGGTATACGGTAGATCCATCCCTGTTCAGGCAGAGCGATCAAATTGAATGATTGATTTTATGGGGTATTGTTTATTTACACCTTTAGAGAGAATATGGGAGAGTGATGTGCATTTTATTTAATGTTTTTACTGTATATGTGCATTAGGCAAATGACCTGGAGTAATTAAGCCTGCATGATCTTCATACATTTTCCCCACACTGTGGCTGTGGGGGGTACCATGATAATGTCCTTGATAATGTTAAGAGAGCAGCAAAACATGTCCAATATTTAGGACATGTTGTGCCACTTCCACTTTAGCAAGCAACCTTTACTGGCATTACGTCTCCTTTCATCCTGCATCAGTGGGACGCCCTGCACCCTGGATGGGTAACTATAGTTATACATCCTTGCTGCAGTTAACCACAAGAGTGGATGTTTTTTGCTGCACAGGATCAACACTTCACTCACCAGTGTAGTGACTTTGTGATCTGCAAATGAGATCGGCGATGATTCTATTATTTCCAGGAATCCATCCCTTCTGTGTCCTTGGATGCTCTTATTTGCATGGATCTGTGCTTCACCTGTATGCTTCACTCATCTGTGCAATGAACTTGTGATCTGCAAATGGGATCAGTGATGGCTTTATAGTTCCAGGAACTCACTCACTGGGAATATCTGCATCCTTGGATGCGTCTATGTACATGGATCTGCGCTTCAGCTCTATGCTTCACTCACCGGCATAGTAACGTTATAATCCTTGAGCAGGATCAATGAGGATTCTATGACCTTCCATTCTGCCTATGTGGTGCTTTGTTTTCTACCTAGACTCTTTAACAGGGCCTGGACTTGCCAATTAGATACAGGGACTGCACCCCCAGTTGTTTATGTGGTTGTATAGTGGCAAAGCCTTTTTACTCTGTGTTGTGACTTGTATTGTCATCTGTATGTCATTATATCAATATTTATGGATTGGTATTCTCATGCACCTTTTTGTTGCTATTTTCACTTAGCTTCTTAAAGTTAACCTATTTAAAATTCATAGTTTTAGTTGCCCCCTTGCCCACAGCTCTGTTTAGTATGTCACATATTACTAAGTTAGGGTCATTATTTACCAAGTATTCTAAAACCAGCACACTAGATATAATGTTTGGTCTATCTGAAATTACCATATCAAGCAGAGCATCACACAACCCAACCCCCCCCCCCCCCCCCCCCCCCCCACACACACACACACACACACACCACCCACCCTGGTTGGTTTGGTCATCATTTTAGTCAAGAATTGTCAGGGACATTTCTAGAATACTGGGCGCTAGGTGAGTGTCATGGCAAAAGCAGCCATGAAGTAAAAAAGTGGGTGTGGTCATGGTTGGGGCCAGGTGTAAATGAACCTAGCAGCGGTGCAACTTAAAGACAGTAGGCCTACCCAGTGAAAAGTTAAATAAAGTGCCCTCTCATTAAAAAATGCCTTAGTTATACAAACAGCAATATGAGAGGTCACAATAAAGGCCTGGGCTCACTATCACATTGCTATTCAACACTCATAGCAGTGTGTTTTACACAAACTCTTGGCACCTATCTTGCTTTCTGTGGCAGAGCCAACCTTATCCAGCTATACTGAGTGGGGCAGTTCTGCTTTGCTCTCAAAATACATGTTGTAGCACCTTGTTAGAAGTGTTCCCATCAGACAGAGCTGTCTTTGCTGAAATCCGCTCAGCAACACAACAGTGTGCCCAGGTCCTTAGGCAGCATTGCCTCCCCAGTTATGCTCTGCTGTGCTTGCTGGTGGAGATGCTATGATGCTGGGGTGCATGGCTGGCAGTGATGCTGGCCTGGCAATTATGCTTTGCTAGTGGTGATGCTATGAGGCTGGGCCGCCTGGTGCGGATGCTGTGCTGGGCTGGCAGTGATGCTGTGGTAGGTTGGCGGTGATGCTTTGCTGGCTGTGATGCTGGGCAGATTAGTGGTGGTGCTGTGCTGGCTCAAGGTGATGCTGTGCTGGAAGTGATGCTAGGTTAGCTGACTGTGATGCTCAGCGGGCAGTGCTGCTGGATGGTGATGCTGGGATGGCTAGCAGTGTTGCTGTGCTGTGCTGGGCTGGTGGTGATGCTAGACTGCGCTGGTGATGATGCTGTGCTGGCAGTGATACTGGGTGGTGATGACAGTGATGCTGCGCTGGCTCGTGCTGATGCTGGGCAGTTAGTGATGCTGTGCTGGCTGGCATGCTGTTTATGCTGGTTGGCATGCTATGCTGGCTGGCATGCTGTGCTGGCTGCCTCTCCTCATAGCATAGTAGTTGTCCTGCAGAGTTAATATAAATATGTCACTTTTACTAGAGGGACTAGCTTCAATATCCTGGATAATTCAAATCGCCCATTATTATGACCATTTTTTTGCTTGCAGCTGTTGCAGTATCTGCACTTTCGCCCTGTAATTTGTGTGTGGAGGTTTATAACCGACCCCAATAAGCAATTGGCAACCCTTCCTTCCAGCATGAACACTCAAAGGATAATTGTAAAGAGAAGAATATGGAGGCTGCCATATTTATTTCCTTTTGATCAATACCAGTTGCCTGGCAGCCCTGCTGTTCTGTTTGGCTGCAGTTTGAATAACACTAGAAACAAACATGCAGCTAATCTTGACAGATCTGACAATAATCTCAAACACTTGATCTGCTACATGCTTTTTCAGAGTTTATGGCTAAAAGTAAGAGGCAGAGGACCAGCAGGAGAGCCATGCAACTGGTATTGTAAAAGGAAGCTAATATGGCAGCCTCCATATCCCTTGTGTTACACAGGTGTCCTTTAACCATACAGATTTCACACGGTCACAACCCTCGGCCATGTCTTCCACCTTAACTAGAGATAAGGAAGTTTTAACAAACATACAGAACCCCCCACCCCCTTGTTTGATTTGATTTATCTTTTCTAAAAGCACTGTAACCTTCCAATTTAGCATCCATCCATGTTTCTTTTATGCCTACAATACCAGAGTCTTTATCGCTCATCAGCAGCTCTAGTTAATCACTCCTATTTGAATGTCTTCTAGTATTGGTTAACATGAATTTAATGTTCTTACCACCGCTTTACCTTTTTTTGTAGCACATAATGAAGCAGTAGAGAGTTCAATCACCTCCTTATGGTTAGTCCCCTCCTTACTTTTTGTGATCTCCTTGCTCCCCTCTTCAGCCCCTTTAATCCCAGGATCCCGTTGTCTGTCTACTCTGTTTAATATTAATTCCCATGAAATCTGTAATCCACTCCCCTTCCCCTGGTCCTAGTTTAAAAACTCCTCCAACCTTCTAACCATCTTCCCCCCAAGCACGGCAACTTAACCATTTAGGTGAGACATCCCTTCAGTAGAGCCAAACCTATTCTTTCTGCACCAAGTTTCACTTATTTAACTTCCTAAGTTCCTGCTGCCATTCTGGTTAAGCACGTGGCACTGGCAGTATTTCAGAAAAAAAAGGGACCAACACACCACGTAAATATGCAATCAAGTGTTATATATTGCAAACAAATGAGCAATTCACATAATCAAAAAGCTCACAGCATTAGGCTCATCAATAGTCAGTGTATAAAATACAGCAACATTTTTGTACAGCTTTGTACAATGGTCATACACAGTGGTATATACAAAACAGGAACACTCTCAAATACAGCTCAAGGCTAAGTGCTTGCAAAGAGCAGCAGGGTGGTAATCCCTGTACTGGCAATTTAAAAATAAAAATCCACTTACCTGGGGCTTCCTCCAGCCCTTGCCAGCCGTTCCGTGCCCTCGCCGCAGCTCCACTCACCACTGGTGGTCCTGGATCCCCTCCGGCACAGGATTCCTACTGCGTCTGAGCGAGCGGCTCTCCGTTATGCTGCCATCATCTGGACTGTACATCGCAGGCGCAGAACTTCTGCGCCTGCGCTTTACAGTCCAGATGACATCAGCGCGACCAGTGAACCGTACACTGGAGCGCAGTGGAAGCCAACGAGGAAGCCGACCTGGCGAGGTCGGCTTCTCCACCGGAGGGGACTGGGAGCCACCGGTATTGTGGCAAGGGCACAGGACGGATGCCAGGGGCTGGAAGAAGCCCCAGGTAAGTGGATTTTTTTTATTTTTACATACCTCGGACCTTCCCTTTAAAGTCATAGCTCGATACACCTGGAAAATCCATTTCAAAAAGCTATGAACTAACAGGCATTGCCACCAAATATGGAAGGGAGTGTCCATTTCCTTGTGACATCTCCAACACAATCCTCTTCCCCATATTCTTCATAGACATCTTCTCCAGAGACTATATGTGGGTTAATCAGAGTAGATAGACAAAGGGATCCTGGGAATATAGAGGCTGGAGAGAGGGGGTATGGGGAGCTCAAAGAGTAAGGAGGGGACAAACCAAAATGAGGTGATTAAACCTTCTGCTGCTTCAGTGTGTGCTACAAAAAAAGTAAAGTGTGGTGGTAATAATATAAAATGCATGTGAATCAATGCTAGACATCTTTCAAATAAGATTGGTGAACTGGAGTTGCTGATAAGAGATAATTACTATGATATTGTAGGTGTGACAGAAACGTGGATGGATGCTACCCATGATTGGCTGCTAAATTTGGAAGAGTATAGTGTTTTTAGAAAATATAGATACAATAACAAAGGAAGGGGGGTCTGTATGTTTGTTAAAGAGGAACTCCAGTGAAAATAATGTAGTAAAAAAGTGCTTAATTTTTTACCATAATTATGTATAAATGATTTAGTCAGTGTTTGCTCATTGTAAAATCTTTCCTCTCCCCGATTTACATTCTGACATTTATTACATGGTGACATTTTTACTGTGGGCAGGTTATGTAGCTGCTCCTAGCTGTTTTGGCTGTTAGAGACAGCTGTAAACAGCTATTTCCTGTCTGTGAACCTTGTTACATTGTGGCAGTTTGCCCAGAGTACCACGGTACTCAGAGCTTCTTGTGGGAGGGGTTTCAGCACAAAATCAGTCATACAGCGCCCCCTGATGGTCTGTTTGTGAAAAGCATTATATTTATCATGTAAAAGAGGGTATCAGCTACTGATTGGGATAAAGTTCAATTCTAGGTTGGAGTTTCTCTTTAAAGGGGCAGTTTTTAGTGAAAATTATTATTTTCCATTAATCACATATCAGTTATTTAATAAGGAGAGCATACGTTTCTCCATAGAACTTGTGCTAAAAAAGTAGATGATAAACCCAATAATTTTCACTAAACTGCCCCTCTCCAGTTTTGATGGATGACATGGCTGAGGACTGTGACAACGTAGAATCTGTATGGGTAAGTGTTTATGCCGGAAATAAGAGTTGTCAATTGCCTCCACACGTAAATGAAACGGAGGAAGTGCAATTACTGCAGCAGATTGAAAAAGCTGCTAGCAAAAGCGGGGTCATAATTATGGGTGATTTCAATTATCCAGACATTAACTGGGAAATTGAGGCCACTCGCTCTAGTAAAAGTGGCAGATTTATATCACCACTGCAAGATAATTTACTTAACTCAGATGGTAACCGAACCAACCAGGGAGATGCTCTGCTTGATTTGGTCATTTCAAATTATGAATTTTAAAAAGGCTAACTTTAAGAAGCTCAGGGAATTGCTAAGACTAGTAGACTGGGAGAATCAATTACAGAGCAAGACACTGAAACTCATAGCAGGAAACGTTTGTTTTATCTGTGCAGTTACTCTACATGGTACACACACACACACACACACACACACACACACACACACACGTACACACACGTCTAGAAATTTAAAGTAGGGGGGTCAACTTGTACTCGAGTCGGACCTAAATTTCTGACTCAGCTGTGGGGCTTAGTAGATTGCCAGCATGCTTTATACCCCTCTCCCACCATCACCTTTTGCTTGCAAAACCACTACTTTGTATAACTTACTTTTGATATGAGAAGGTTTTAGAGGCATCCATTACCTGTGAGACACTGACAGTTACCAACCAATGGCTGCAACACTGAGCACACTGAGTACAATTAGTGACATTCCAATTTGCACCAATTTACTCATTGGTAAACGGCACTTTCTTTATAAAGGAAATGCCAAGAAAATACAGGTCTGAATGTCCTGTCCACAATATTGGAGTCAACTTATAAAAAATTCAAGCTTAAGAGGATCAAATATTGGAGTTGACTTATACACAAGGTGAACTATTCGAGGATATACTATATATACAGTATAGAATACTGAGTACAAGTTATAGGAAATGAGTTCAGTAAGCTTTTTTTCACCTCAGAGCCAACATCCATATTTTCCGCAAAGTTTTTTTTTTTTTCTTCTTCAGTTTTTACTCTTCACATTGTGCTTTAGAGAAAGGCTACATAGAATTGGGGAACTTTTTCCTCTCCTGTCATGAATGAAGGAACACAAAAAGTATTTGAAGGTAGGTGGGTAAAATAACTACCAGCTACTTTCTTGTTGCAAGACATTTTGCACAATGGCCGCAATTCACTAAGATCATGCTAGAGATAAGGCAAGAGATAACTTGCCACCACACAGTGAGAGAGTTATCTTATCTCTTCATTCCTTAAGTCACCTCCTCTGTAGTTAAAGTGAACCTCAGGACTAAAAATCGACTCAGCAGCACTGAAAAGGCTTGGTGTTTCTTTAACATTTTCACAGCATCAGAACTTTGTTTCTCTTATACAAGCCTCATTTTTAGCTGCACAGAAGAAAACTGCCGGGGCTTTTTTCCCCTGATGCTGTGCAAAGCATGATGGGATTTCTGATTTTGTTGTTCTTGTTCTGCTGTTTTGGTGCAATTTTTTTTTTACATTTTGAATTTAACATTTAAAGCCTAGCGCAAGCAGCTGGGGGGGGGGGGGGGGGGGGGGGGGGTAGGGTAATCAGGACACAGGACAGTTGGAACTGTGTCTCCTGCTCCTTGTCACCTCCTTTCAACCAAAAAGATGGCTGCCCCCATAACTAAGATGGCAGCCCCCATGAATCACAAACATTTGCCTGTTCTTTTAAAACAGGGTGGGTAAGAGATTATATTACCTATCTATTCTAAGTAACATAACTAATGTAACTTGATGACCATATGTTTGTTTAGGCTGAAGTTCCCCTTTAAGTTACCTCCTATGTAGTTAAATTACCTCCTCTGTAGTTCTTTTCTCACGCAGTTAATTAACAGCCTGTCTTTAACTTTAGAATTCTGGAGTTATTTTAAGGATTGAAGAGTTAACTTAAAGACACAATAGTTCACTTTAGGTTTGCCTGAGGTAAATCGTTTCCTGAATACGACATGCCTCATCACCATGGTGATTTCTCTAGAAACGTTGTTAAAGACATGATATAAGCTTAGTGAATTGAGGCCAATATCTCAACTGCCGTGGCTAATTTTATGCTCAGCGGAACCATAAACAAGGTGGAGACCTAAATAATGGCCTCCACCAGAAAGGTGATAGGAGAATAGAAATGATTGTAACTAAAAGGTCTCAAATAATTTTACTAACTTTACAAGTACAGGGCAGAATACTACAACAGACAAGCAGATATGTGTATGCATATGTTGCATGCTCTGTGATGTGCAAGGTGAATGCATGTCGTAGTTCTTTGCAGACAGATTTAAATATGTGGATTCTTACTTTGAAGCTAAGTAAGCAAATCAGGACATTATGGTGTACCTGTGTGTTGCACTGTTATAACATCAGTCTTCATAATGCTATTGTGCCCATGTCTATTAGCAATATAGTGTAAAAAAAATACCACCTAATCTTGAGTCTTCTGTGTCTGTCATCTTCAGTCTTTGTTATAGTCGGCTTATTTTTGACATTTACTTGCAGACAGGTTGCAAATCCTCTTCCTGGACAAGGAGCTGCTCCAGTATTTCCAACATATGCGGCATTCAGTCCCTTGCAGATGATGTGGTGGCAGCAGATGTATGCACGGCAGTACTACAGGCAGTAGTAAGTTTGTTTTGTTCTCCATTCGTATGCATTATATTCTTTGATATTTGCATTATTAAAAACAAAATCCGTTTTGGGAGTGTTTTTTTACTATTGCCAAGTATTGATAATGCTTATTGTTTGTAAATTGGGTTTATGGTTCACTCCAACCATAATTTTGAGTCGTAAAGGTTGTTCAAATCCATATTAACATATTATAGGGTAGTGGGAAATCACACACATTTAAAGTGTACCTGAGCTGTATTCCTGTGTTTAAAATGGGACACGTAGAGATAGGAGTGATCACTGTGCGGGATCCGTGGTAGCCTGTGTGACAAGGTAAGACCAGGAGCCAAATGGTGCAGTATCGTTGGATACGGAAGTAGTAAACAGAAAAAGAGTAGTTATACTCACAAAGTGAGCTGCAGAACCTGCAACCACCAAAAGTCACCTACAGGGAAAAAACGCCCCCGCTCGTTGTGTCACAGGGCCCCTAGTGGCCGGACCGCGCAATGCCTTCCAATTGGTTCCAGCACACAGACCATGCAATCTGTGATCGCAATCAGTGCACAGAAACTGCTGGGAATACGGCAGAAGACTGACTAGAAGGAAGCTTGTGAGTTACGGTAATTACAAATGACACACTATTTCAGGGTATAACTGCCACCACCTCTGTTACCCTGGGACAGAGGAACCCACTGGCTGACTCTAGACCTGCAAATAGAAAACGGTTAAACACACTCTATTTTATCTAGCTATCAACAATAGTAGCGACTCTTCAGAAGCCAGGGTTCAGTTTGTGCGACTGAATAGCAGGGTAGCTGAATAAATAAATGACATTAGCGTCGTTTATTAAAAAATGCAATATAAATAATTAATACATACAGAAAATCGTTAAAATCAACAATTCTAGAGACAAATAATAGCACAGTATAAAAAATAAAAGGGAGGAAAATACGGATACTTAAAGTTCGTGGAAATATGTCCTTTCTGGGAAAACTCGTAAAGTTCTTTGTTTCAGTTCAGGAGCAAAGTTCAGACAAGATGGCCACCACTGTTCATCAAAACGGCAGCATGCTCCCAAGAAGATGGAATTTAGAGGAATGAGGGAGGAGTCCCTGGCAAACACTTCTGACTGATCCCCATCTTTGGATGGAGTCTCAGGTCCTGCCCAGGGGCTGGACAGGGTGCGGTTAATCCCCTGGGTGGGTTCCTTGTGCCCACCAAATATGACATTTTCCATATCCCGGCTTACGCTTCCCGCACACACTTAACGGCCACAAATTTATGTTCCTCAGAATATGACAGTTCATATGACATCAAACTTGGGTGCTTTCGCATGCCCGGTTCCGAAATAGCGGAATACCTCGGGTTCTGGGTATGTCAGTGGCCTCAGTTTAATATTAAAATACTCACCAGACCCGGACCAGCAGAATGAGATAACTTTCATACCTCTCATATGAACGGTATTCCTTAAACATGCTAAAAATCATATACAGCATTAATGTACCCTCTGCTTCTGACGGAGTCAGGCAGTCTGGTCTCTTCAAAAGGCAGTAACACTTGCCATTTGCTTGCTGCTGGGGCTTGCACACCTGGTGTCACTGGCCAGGAAAGGCACTCTTTGTGCTCAATTAGCATCTGAGTGAGATCAGCTAGGACCACCTTTGACACCTCTGCTAAGGCCCAGATTCCAGTCACATGCTAATTAACAAGTCACAGGCACAAGGCTTCATGAAAAGACTTTCCTAGCAGCTATGAAAGTTAGATTTCCCCAAAGAAGATTCCAGGCTGACAGACTGCTATCCCCCCCCCTAGACATACAATCTAGATCTGCCAACGCAACGACAATCGGTGCAGCAAACCGATTGCGATTACATTCTCTTTTCTCACGGCTCTTCTGTGACACCTCCCCCCAAGGAAGATGTCTTCAGCCAGGCATCCACAAGATGTGTGGCGTTGCCGCTGATCTGGCTGACTGGTCTCGAGCTGCCGGTACGGCGGGATAACCCATTGGAGCCTGCAGCTCGGTTCACCTGGACAGGTCGCTGTCCGCTACTCTCAGGTTTGACCCGACATGGACCTTCCTGGACAGGGCATTGGCGCCACTGCGTTCGGACGTGGCGTCTGCTAGGACTGCTGACAACGTGCAGTAGGTTGGATAGGTCAACAGTCAGCCCACGCAGGGGGTCCTTGATAAGTGGCTGTGGACCTAAGGGAATCCCGCGGGAATCCCTGGACCTTCCCAGCTCCTGACAGGCGGCACATGCCTTGCAGTATTTTGCTACATCCATGTTCATCCTGGACCAATAAAACTAAGGAAAGTGTCTTGCGGACTCCCAAGTGCTTGGCCAGAGGGCTGTCATGTGCGGAGTACAGTACATGGCCCCTGAATGCACTCGGTACCACAAGCCACTTGGTATTCGCATGTGATCTACCAGCGGTGGGTTGCACAGACTCGCTGTACAATTTCCCAACTTCCCAGTACACCTTGAAAGCCATCCCATCTGCAAGGGGCTCAGAGGCTTTCTGCCTGAGCGCCTCCAGGCTTGGGTCATTTTGTAGCGCTGCTGTGAATACAGCACTGTCAGTTCCAGCCAGCTGGCTCATGTCACATGAGGCCAGCGGCTGAAAGTTCTCACAGCTGGGGTCAGTACTGAATGAGGAGTTCGGCACTGAGCCCACAACCCTTGCAGCACTCTGGGTGACTGCTAGTACCGGCACAGCATTAGCATTACAATCATTGACATTCTTCACATCATTGACACATGCATTAGTGACAGGTACAGTAACATTTTAATCACAGACAGTTAGGACATTAAAAACAGGTACCTTTGACTCAGGTACTATTGAACCCGGTACCCTTGAACTGGGCACATTCAACCCACCTCCCCCTGGTGCTCCCCCAAGTGTGTAAAGTACCTGGTGGTGGGCAGAGAGTCCGTCTCCTTCCGTGAGCGACAAGGCGGTTCTGGCAGGTTCATAATAGGACACAAGCTTGCCCAAATCAGTCCCCAACACAGGGACCGGGAGATCATCCACAACCCCAACAACCCTTTATTGAACCCCCACACCCCAGTCGAGCTTCACTCTCTCTTGGGCTATGTGTAAGAGGGTGCCCTTCACTCCAGTAAGGGCAAGGGGTCGGTTGGAGCTGATGCTCTCCCTTGGAACAAGGTGTGAGTGAACTAACGTGATGTCTACACCGGTGTCTCGGAATCCGGTGACAATCTCGTCATTCACCCTAACAGGCTGCTGCTGGTTGGTTGGTTTGCAGATTTCCTTTCCGTGGGCAAACAAAACAAAATCTGATGATCCAGGCTGTGGTTCGCTGGCTGGTTGCACCTGCCGTGGGTAAGGTACAGGTGATTCAGGTGCTGATGGTGTCTGCCTCCGCTCCGGACAGTCGAATTTCATGTGTCCGGGCTGGTGGCAGTAGTGACAGGTGACCCCTTCAGGTGCTGCAGGCTTGGGCGCAGCAGCTGTGCTGGGTGGCCTGTGTGGCGAACGGCTCACCGGGGCAGGAGAGTCTGCCAGGGTATTGGGCTGACCTCCTCTCCAGCTGGATGGTGCAGTCAAGCGTGTGTCAGGCACCGAGGTAGTCGCAAAGGTTTCAGCGAGGTCTGCAGCGACCGTTGCTGATGCAGGCTTGCGCTCCAGCACAAACTGTCGTACATCAGCAGGGCAAATGTTCAGAAACTGTTCTAGGACTATCAAGTCCTCCAGGACATCATAAGACCCTTTGGTGAGGCCTAGAGTCCACTGGCGGAGTGTGGTGAGTAAACTGCTGACCACATCTCGATAAGAGTCAGTAGATTTTTTTTCTGCCAGGACCTGAACTTTTTGCGATAGGCTTCTGGCGTCAGCTGGTATTTAGTAATGATAGCGTCTTTTATAGCTGCATAATCATTATCTTTTTCCACAGGCAACTCTGCGAAAGCATCAAGCGCTTTGTAGCGCAGCAAATGTGTCAGATGTCTGGCCCACTTGTCTTGGGACAGATGATACTGACGGCATGCTTTCTCAAAAGATCGCAAAAACTAGTCAATATCGGTGTCTTTTTCAATAGTAGCAAACTTACATTTTGCACTTACAGGTGAAGTGGCTCCTGCAGCAGGGAGGCAGGGCGATGAACTCCGGCTGGCCTGTTGCACTTTTGCCATGTTCAGTTCATGCTGTAGTTGGCGCTCCCGTTCTGTAGCTTGGCGCTCCTCTCGTGCTTCTGCAGCAGCAGCGGCAGCAGCAGCCTGGCGTTCTTCCCGATTTTGGCGTTCTGCAGATTGGCGCTCCTCACGCGCTTCTGCAGCCTGACGCTCCTCTCGCATGTACTGCAGGTACTTTTCCAGGTCAGTGTCCATCAGCTTTTGTAATGCCTGCTGCATTAGCGGATCAGCACAAATGGACAGTCCAGTACTGGCCGATTCCAGGCGAGTACTGCGAACGGGGTCCATACTGACAGCCTCCTGCGTAACTGTCGCAGCATTGCCCGCAGGATGCTCAACGTCCGTATCGTCAGGATCTTCAGTCTCTGGTTCCCCCCGACTTGAGTTAGATGGGCCGGTGTCCTCCTCAGTGGACACATCCAGCACCCGCAGTTGCTGGCTATCCCATCTGTACAAGTCTGCTACCATGTCCTGTTTTTTCTTGTGGAGGATGTCAATGCCTCTCGCTTCACAAAGACTTTCCAGGTCTGCTTGGCACATGAGCTTGTAGTTCCCGGACATTTCCATGCCAAATAAAAAAAACTTTTGGGGAGGGTTACTGGGCTACACAGTCTCTCTGTATATATAAAAAATATATTGCATTCAGCTAACACCAACAAATTAGTTCGTTTCTCGATAGGGCCAATTTAACCACTTAACGACCGCCTAACGCCGATCGTGGCTCGCAGACTAATTGTAAACACGCGGGGAAGAAATCCCTGCTGTTTACATCATACGGCGCTGCTGCGTAGCAGCGCCGTAGAAGAGATTGGCGATCCACGGCCTCTGATAGGCTGAATCCTATTAGAGGCGGCGCTGGATGGATCGCCATCCTGTGCCGCCCACAGCAAGGAGGGGAGGGAGGAAAAGGGAGCAAGGCGGAATATCGCTGCGGAGGGGGGGCTTTGAGGAGTCCTCCCCCCCCCCCCCCTCCCCCGCTCGGCCACACGGAGCGGCGGCGATCAGACCCCCCTAGCAGGTCATCCCCCTAGTGGGGAAAAAAGGGGGGGGGGGGGAGTCTGGTCGCCCTGCCTCACTGCTGATCTGTGCTGTGGGCTCGAGAGCCCACGCAGCACAGATCAGCAAAAAACAGCCCAGTCCTTAAGTGGTTAATAGCGCTATCTTAGATACTTTCAGCACAACACAGATCCCAAACGCTGCCAAACACTGTCACAGGGTCCCTAGTGGCCGTACCGCACAATGCCTTCCAATCGATTCTAGCACACAGACTATGCAATCTGTGGTCGCAATCAGTGCACAGAAACCACTGGGAATTTGGTGAGTTACGGTAATTACAAATTACACACTATTTCAGGGTATAACTGCCACCACCTCTGTTACCCTGGGACAGAGGAACCCACTGAGTGACTGACTCTAGACCTGCAAATAGAAACCAGTAAAACACACTCTATTTTATCTAGCTATCAACAATAGTAGCGGCTCTTCAGAAGCCAGGGTTCAGTTTCTGCGGTTGAATAGCAGGGTAGCTGAATAAATAAATGACGTTAGCATCGTTTATTAAAAAATGCAATGTAAATAATTAATACATACAGAAAATCGTTAAAATCAACAATTATAGAGACAAATAATAGCACAGTATAAAAAATAAAAGGGAGGAAAATATGGATACTTAAAGTTCGTGGAAATATGTCCTTTCCGGGAAAACTCGTAAAGTTCCTTTGCTTCCGTTCAGGAGCAAAGTTCAGACAAGATGGCCGCCACTGCTCCTCAAAGCGGCAGCATGCTCCCAAGAAGATGGAATTTGGAGAAATGAGGGAGGAGTCACTGGCAAACTCTTCTGACTGATCCCCATCCACTTGGGTGGAGTCTCAGGTCCAGCCCAGGGGCTGGACAGGGTGCGGTTAATCCCCTGGGTGAGTTCCTTGTGCCCACCAAATATGACATTTTCCATATCCTGGCTTACGCTTCCCACACTTAACGGCCACTAATTCATGTTCCTCAGAATATGACAGTTCATATGACATCAAACTTGGGTGCTTTCACACGCCCGGTTACGAAATAGCGGAATACCTCGGGTTCTGGGTATGTCAGTGGCCTCCGTTTAATATTAAAATATTCACCAGACCCTGACCAGCAGAATGAGATAACTTTCATACCTCTCATATGAACGGTATTCCTTAAACACGCTAAAAATCATATACAGCATTAATTTCCCCTCTGCTTCTGATGGAGTCAGGCAGTCTTTTCTCTTCAAAAGGCAGTAACACTTGCCATTTGCTTGCTGCTGGGGCTTTCACACCTGGTGTCACTGGCCAGGAAAGGGACTCTTTGTGCTCAATTAGCATCTGAGTGAGATCAGCTAGGACCACCTTTGACACCTCTGCTAAGGCCCAGATTCCAGTCACATGCTAATTAACAAGTCACAGGCACAAGGCTTCATGAAAAGACTTTCCTAGCAGCTATGAAAGTTAGATTTCCCAAAAGAAGATCCCAGGCTGACAGACTGCTATCCCCCCCTAGACATACAATCTAGATCTGCCAACTCAACGACAATCGGTGCAGCAAACCGATTGTGATTGCATTCTCTTTAATCATGGCTCTTCCGTGACACTCGGTATCGCAGGTCCTGCTGGAACTGAATGGTTGCTTTCCTACTGGCTGTGGATAGCACCACACCAGTGGGAAAACTACATCCAGAGGAGGGGTGGACTCGCCAAAATATAATTGTCCTATTCTATGTAAATAATAGAAAATAGTAAAGACTATAAAAATGAGGTATCCTACCTCTCCATACGGCACAACCCAGACAAAAAAAGGGTTTTAGATCAGGTCACATTTATTCAAGTATGTTTAAAACAGACAACACGTTTCAAGTCAAAAAATACTTTTTGGTGAGTTTGAAAAACATTTTTACTTTGAATTTTTCAAAACAATTTTCTCAAAAACAAGGTCTTTTTGAAAAATATTTTTTTTACTAGTACCTTCTGTTCTCCTTAATATACATAGCCATTGGTGACAATAGCATGTTTGAGGGCTTTGCTATTAACCACTAAAGTTGGGGTGAAATTACGAGTATTTGTAAAATTACAGTTCATAATAATGATTAATAGTGAAATTATTTTCCCCAAAATTTCACATCACAATTTCACCTTATAATATTATGATTCGAAATTCCGACTATGCAAAATTCGTGCTCATCCCTTATGACCAGTCTTATTGTAATCACAAGGCTATTGTAGCTTTGAGAGACAGAATTAGTGCCGTTTTTATGCAGAGGCATTTCAGGCCATTGCCTGGAGTGCCATTGGTCCTGTGGGGTGCCATGCCCCTGTATTAAGCCCTGCCCCCAAATGAATACCTGCCCCTAAAGTAAGTCCCACCCCATGTGTGTTCTGCTGTATTTGTGCAGCAACTGCTGCACTGAGGAGTAGCAGCATCGCAGGTCCCAGGAGAGCAGACATCACAAGGTCTGGACAGTGTAACTTGCAGGCAGCCTCTACTATGTCCCTCTGTGCCACCTCCTTCTGTCCCCCTGTTCCTCCTACGGTCCCCTTGTGTCTCCGTCTGCTCCCTTGTGCATTTCTCTGTCTTACTGTGCCTCCTTATGTTCCCCCTTGTGCCTCCCTCTGTCTCATGCCTTCTTCAGTCCCCCATGCCACCTCTTTCCTTCCATCCCTACGTGTGTCCTTCCGTCCCCCCGTGTGTCCTTCTGTCCCCTGTCCCTCTGTGCCTCCTTCTGTCCACTGTGCCTCCTTCTGTCCACTGTGCCTCCTTCTGTCCACTGTGCCTCCTTCTGTCCACTGTGCCTCCTTCTGTCTTACTGTGCCTCCTTCTGTCTTACTGTGCCTCCTTCTGTCTCATGCCTCCTTCAATCCCCCATGCCACCTCTCTCCTTCTGTCCCCCTCTGTGTCCTCCCCTTTGTGCCGCCTTCTGTCCCCTTTGTGCCTCTTGTCTCCCTGTGCCTCTTTCTGTCCCCCCTTTGTGACTCCCCCTGTTCCCCCTGCGCCTAGCCTCCATCTGTCCCACTGTGCACTCTTATGTCCCCTTGTGCCACTATCTGTCCCTGTCCCCCTCCTGCACTTCCCCAGCCCAGTGTGTAAATGCAGAGTATATCGCAGCAGAAGATATTCTCTCACCTCCCCGCTGAAGTCCAGTGCTTTTTCTGTTTGACCATCCTGTCTGTCTCCTGCTCCCTCTATTGCTGACACCTCCCTCTCCTCATGTCACGTGTAATCATACTACATGTGGTAGGAGATATTGGGCACTAGGGTGAGTGGTGATCGGACAGGCGGAAGCACAGCACTGACTCCAGCGGAGAGGTGAGAGCACAGCTTCTGCTGCGCTACACTAAGCATTTACACACTAAGCTGTGGGGGTGCAGGAAGGGTGTGTGCAACGAAATGCGACAGGATTGGTGGGTTGTTTATATCTCGGGGACTCCCTGTATTAAGCATCCACCATATTTGCTACACGGTTCATATTCTCTAGTGTGTGTGTGTGTGTGTGTGTGTGTGTGTGTTTTGGGGGGCTTTGTTTGTTTTTTTTATTAAAGGGGGGGGGGGGGGTAGGTGACACAGGACTTCTTGTCTGAAGTGACAAAAAGTCTAGAAACTGCACTGGGCAGAATAACAGCAAAAGAACCCTCAAAACACAGTGCCCCAAGGCCACTGTATGCAGGTAACGAGCTGAGAATAGGAGCACCCTCTGTAAGGGAGTGCTCCTAATACCAGCTTATTACAGGACCTGTATAAAAGACATCTGTTCAAAACCACAATAAATTAGATTCCAAACTAGCCACCATGCCAGTGAGCTAACACTAAAGAGCTGTCCAACCATGTAGGGGGCAAGATTGTAGACCTGCACAAGGAAGGAGTGGAGTTGCAATGATCGTGAGAATTGTGGTGAAGCAGTCCAGAACCACATGTGAGAGTAACTTGTCAATGATCTCAGGGCAGCTGGGACCATAGTCACCACATGTGACACAACACAGTGAAGTGCCCACAAGGTCCGCTTCTCAAGACAGCACGTTCAGGGCTTTTTGCATTTTGACAAAGCACATCTGAACGATATCTGAATGATCCAGAGGAGAACTGGGTGAAAGTGTTGTGGACAGATGAGACCAAAATTGAGCTCTGTGAAATCATCTCAACTGGTTGGAGATGGATATTCGCTACCTATGACCCCCAAGAACACCATCCTCACCATTAAAATGTGGAAGTGGGGTTGTTTTTCTGCTAAGGGGACAGGGCACCTTGACCTCATCCATGCCCTCATAATTTCCCACCTTGACTACTGCAGTGCCCTTCTGTCTGGTCTCCCTTTGACCAAATTGCCCTGTCATGAATGCGGCAGCCAGAATTATCCACTCCTCCAATCACTCCACCACGGTGGCTCCCCTCTGTGAATCCCTCTACTGGCTTCATATCCAGTCCAGAGTCAGATACTGTTTCTGGCCTACAAATCTGTCCACAAAACCTGCCCAACCTACAGTTCCGATCTTACTCAGAGGTACACACCTAGCCACTCACTCTGCTTCTCCAATGAACTTCGCCTGATAGCCCCCCACATCACTCAGGCCCGTGCACTGTTCCAGGACTTCTCATGCATTGTTCCAGCACTGTGGAACTCCCTACCTCCCCCCATTAGGGTTGTATCCTCCTTCAACGTCTTCAAGAAGGCCCTCAAAACTTACCTTTTTACTCTGCACACACACACACACACACGCGCGCGCTTTAAACCCTCTTTAGATTGTAAGTCTTTACATAACCTCCATTATTATACTCCCATCCTATGAATCTGAGTGAACTCAACATGCCTAATCTCCATGCGCTGCGTAATATGTTCGCGCTTTATAAATACAATAAATATATAAATTGAAGGGACAATGGACAGGGCCATGTACCTTCATACCTTGAGTGGACACTTAGACAGGGCATTAGAAATGGATGGTTATTCCAGCATGGAAATGTCCCAAAATCTTACCTTGTGTAGAAAAATATCCTGTAGTTTGCAGTTATGTCAGCAAACAAAAACTGTAATTGGTTTATTGTGGTGACTGACATGGCAGACAACCACTGTGTGAGGTAGGTGAGCTAACTAAACACCTCAACAGAAAGTCGTAGGTTTCTGCAGACGCACTGCTCAGACTGCAAAAATTACAATTTGGGTGTGCATTTCACTGAACTGAGTACTGGTGTCTTGGTTGCAAGGAAGTATATCGGCAATGTCTGAAAGATAGCTGGCTGCAGACTGGAATGTTAAGGTAATTCTAACCTGAAATTACATAGTGGCCTGTGTAGCACTGATATGTTATCAATTCCTTCAGTATAAACACTGGTAAAAAGAGTGGCACTCATAAAAAGCAGGGATATGGGTGCCAAAGCCTCAAAGGATCCTCACACCTTTAGATCCAATCCGTGCAGTAAAAGATGTTGGAGGCTGGCACTTCCAGACGTAGAAAAAAGCTCTTTATTGAAACATTAAAATCAGTGGTTACCACTGATTTTAATGTTTCAATAAAGAGCTTTTTTTCTACGTCTGGAAGTGCCAGCCTCCAACATCCTTTACTGCATCAATTCCTTCAGTGAAAGTTAGCTTTGTTTATTTGCAAGCACACTAAGGGCTAGTTCACACTTAATTTAAAAACGTATCCGTAGCTACATTTTTTGTCCCGGACGAAAAACGTAGCCACGGATACCAATGTTAAAAATAGGAACAGCACACACTCAAGTTAAAAACGTATCCGCGTGCGATCCGCGGAATACGTTTTTAAACCCGGAACGCTGAGTCCGGACTTGCAGCATTTTTCACGGACCCGTATACACGTACGGGTAGTGAAAATCAATGGGGAAACGGGCCTCCCTCTTCACTGACATTTTGGGACACTGGAAACGGATCAGTTTCCAGTGTCCCATGGTGAAGGAGGGGGCCACCATGCTGAAGGGGGTAGCAGCCAGGACGGGGGCTGCGGGCAAAGCGGCGGCCAGGGGGGGTCACATCCCCCCCCCTTGCTCACCTGGGTGCCCCCCGTCCCCGCTCCCCCTCCAGCTCGCATATAATGTAATAATTTGTACCTAATGAAGTTCGGCGAGCCGGGCACTTCCGCCCACACCGCTCGCCGTCACTTCCTGCGATGCCGCCCACTGAAATACAGTGCGCGGCATCGCAGGAAGTGACGGCGAGCGGTGTGGACGGAAGTGCCCGGCTCGCCGAACTTCATTAGGTACAAATTATTACATTATATGCGAGCTGGAGGGGGAGCGGGGACGGGGGGCACCCAGGTGAGCAAGGGGGGGGGGGGGATGTGACCCCCCTGGCCGCCGCTTTGCCCGCAGCCCCCCGTCCTGGCTGCTACCCCCTCTAGCAAAAAAAAACAAAAAACGCAAGCGGATCCAAAACGTGTGCTGCAAAAAAGGCAGCACGGATCCGTTTGCGTTCCGGGTTTTGAAAATCGGAGCCCGGACCGCGGATGCGTCCCGCACCCGGAGCTAGTGTGGCCCTAGCCTAACACTTTACTATAAGGTAAGAGTGCAAAGATGTGTACATTACATTGTACAGTAACACCTAGAAGCCGATCATTTTTCAAGGTTTAGGACTACAGTAATTAAACTGCTGAAAAAAAAAATTGCATTTTATCACACAGTGTCACTGAATAAAACTAACAAGACTAATTCCAGGCTTAAAAAGAGCCCGTGGTGGGCTCATAAAAGAAAAATAGGCTACTTGATCCGGGGGGCTGAGCTAATCGGGTAGCAGTCAAAACAGCCGCTCCTGTGGGCCGCATTGGCCCACTTTCACTTTTGCGACCTCTGGGTCAAGACACTGGAAAGAGAGATTGATTCTCTCTCCCAGCGTGCAGGAAGGAGGGAGAGCAGCAGGGGGCGTGGCCTGGGAGAGAGCTGCCCGATGGCAGCTCTGAAAACCCTGCAGGAACGCCCCTGGTGGGCGTTTTGAACAGGGAATCCCTCTCCCACACGTTTACCTCTGAGGTAGCGACAAATATTGTTAATCTCGAAGTGCCATAGCGGTGGGAGGACACAGAGGCATGTCATGAGGCAGAGAACATGCCTCTGTGTCCCATCTGCCCACCCACAAACCACTTCGGGTTCTCTTTAAAGTTTTCATAATCCTGTATAGAAACTAGAAAGCATAGATTTTTTTTTCTTTAAATCTAGGCACATTCTCCTTGGTATGCGAATATCCTTTACTAATTGCCTATTGCTGAACAGAATTTTAGGGCGGTACCTTGTAATATTTCCAAACTGCTTAAACACTAGATGAAACTCTGCCGAGGTGGCACTTCTGCCAAAAATCCAGCGTGTGTATATTCACCTGATAGATTGCTTCAGCCAAGTGATGGCCGAGAGCATTGTTCTCCTCACTTACCCTACCCATAATGTGATATCACTCCGCGCCTCCTTACCCTAAGCGTAGGAACCGATCATGCCAATTTCCTGCAAGTTAGGGATTCGCCTGAACAGTTTCGGCCCGGCGATTTCACCCGAGGGATTGGTTGCTGATCCCTGTTGTGCGACATGCCCACTCGCCTACCGGTATGTAGTTTGAACTGTATGATGATGCCCCACCCACAGTCTGCTTTTAACATTTTTATCTGGGCTTAACTATTTGCAGGTTTCTGTGACACAAAAGGATGATGTTTAAGAACTCTATTTACTAAGCTATGAAAGTATAGTTTGGACTTTGCCTTGAGTTGAGCTTTAATAATTTAGACTACTTAGAAACTTACATCATTTCTTTTTTTTTTTTTTTCCTTTTGAAGCCAATCTTCAGCTTCCAGCCAAGGAACTGCTGTCACTCCCCCCATCCACTCAGATCAACCTACTACAAACCCTCAAAGAGAAGCACCAAATATTGCTCCAGAGGTGAATCAAAACATTCAAATGAATGTTCAGGGGGGTCCTGTCATGAACGAAGAAGACCTTAACCGTGATTGGCTGGACTGGATTTACACAGTCTCCCGAGCAGCCATACTACTTAGCATTGTATACTTCTATTCCTCATTCAGTCGCTTTGTCATGGTCATAGGAGCTATTATACTTGTGTATATGTAAGTATCTTTACTGAAAGCAAAAAAGTTGGTTAAATACAATGTTCAGGAACAAGACTAATTTGCATGTTTCTTAGTGTTCTTCCTCCACATTACCGTTCTTGATATCATAGATTAGGCTATTACTGGAAAAAGTGAACCCCATACAGCGAGAAGTATATCGTATTTGGTGACATCTGGATCTTGAAAAGTAGACTGTTGAAGGGGTAATGTAATAGCTTTTACCTTCACAAGTACATAGGGATCAGGCCTATGTGGCCTAGACGTTGTACGTTTACAAACGTGCTGCATGTTAAAATCGGCACAATATGTGCGCAATAGTAGAATATTTGTTAATTTACCAGTATCCCACTACATTCTTTACCGTTAGTAGAATATTGGTAAACTTAAACAAATTCCATCACCCTAGCCTAACCTAACTCTCACGTTACCCCTCCCCTACTTATGACTTACATTTACCCCCTTCCCTACCTATGCCTCCTCCACCTACACCAACCTTCCCCCATAGCTGTCACACTGTCTATCGCCACTGTCTAATCGGGGGAGTTCTCCCCTATCCCCCTCTAAAGAGGAATACTCAAAGGACAGTTTCTGAGGACAAAAAGGAACTGCTCAACTACTGACACATTTAATAGAGTGTATACATCTTGAGAACTAATTCAAACAAAAGAGGTATCCACAGGGAATAATCACACAAGCTACAAGTAAAGAGTAAGGGCTGGTGCACACCAAGAGCGGTTCTGAGCATTTTTTAAAACGCTTGGGGATAGAAAACCGCTTGGCTAATGTATTTTAATGGGCTGGTGCACACCAGAGAGGCTCGTTTTTCCCCCAAATGCAAACTTGGGTCCTGCAGCATTTTTTAGATTTCTGAGGTGTTTCTGCCTCAATGTAAAGTATAGGAAAGTGGAAAACTGCTCTGAAAAACGCTAGATCAGAACGGTTTTCCAAGCGTTTTTGTTACAGAAGCTGTTCAGTAACAGCTTTACTGTAACAAAATATAAAATCTGATACACAAAAACGCTCCAAAAAATGCTAGGCATGTTTAGAAACTCCCTCTAAACCTGCCTAGAATCACTCTGAAAGACAGCTTAAAAAACCGCTAGCGTTTGTGGATCCGCTCGCGGTCTTTGGTGTGCACCAGCCCTTAGAGAAGATTAAGTCACCTTCTACCACAGTCTAAGACAGAGAATACAAATGGTGACTCTTCGAGGATAAATACTGTACATACTATCACAGCACAAGCCGATTAAATTAGCACTATATTCAGAGGACACTTGTCTATTCTGCAACTGGACACTTTTTGGATAAAGTTATGCCAACAAATCCAAGATTTACATATAAACAAGTTAAAATGTGAGATTTATTGGTACACTGTTTCCCTTCAAAAAATGTGCTAGACATTTAGCAGCGGGCAGAGGCGGCAACAAGGGTGAGTTAACACCCCCTGTCGCTGTATACAGTTTTATGTAAAACTCATAATTTAAAGGCTATAGAGTGGGGAAAATGTATATTAAAAATGTGCTAATTGCATTCTGTGGTGTGAAATTGCTTTATAGGAATGTTGAACATTTTGACTTTCTGAGTCAGATCACCAGTTTACAAATCGTATGGGAGGTGTTCAAAAAATAGTTTAAGGGGAAACACTCCCCCACCTTCCTATCCATCCCTCCCAACTTTTGAAGATGAGAAAGAGGTTCACTTTAACCCCACCCCTTGTGTGGACTTAAAGAGGAACTCCAGTGAAAATAATTTAATAAAAAAAAGTGCTTCATTTTTACAATAATTATGTATAAATGATTTAGTCAGTGTTTGCTCATTGTAAAATCTTTGCTCTCCCAGATTCACATTCTGACATGTATTACATGGTGACATTGTTACTGTGGGCAAGTTATGTAGCGGTTTCTAGCTGCTCTGGCTGTTACAGACAGCTTTAAACAGCCATTTCCTGTCTGTGAACATTGTTACATTGTGGCAGTTTGCCCAGAGTACCGCGGTATTCAGAGCCTCTTGTGGGAGGGGTTTCAGCACAAAATTAGTCACACAGCGCCCCCTGATGGTCTGTTTGTGAAAATCATTCTATTTCTCATGTAAAAGGGGGTATCAGCTACTGATTGGGATAAAGTTCAATTCTTGGTTGGAGTTTCTCTTTAAGCCACACCAATATTTTTTGCAACTGCTGTGAGTGCGCGTGTTAATGACAGGTGTGGGCGGAGCCAACCGTAAAATAATGGATCTATGTTTTCTCCCCAAACATTATTAGGCAAGTGATCCTCAAACATATACATCCACAAAACCACATGTAATATGTCATTGTTACCTCCAAAACCACATGTAATATGGCATTGTTACCTCCAAAACCACATGTAAAATGGCTTTACCTCCAAAACCACATGTACTATGGCATTGTTACCCTCAAAACCACACATAATGTCATTGTCCCCTCTAAAATCATGTAATATGGCAGCCTTTCCCCAAAACCACACATATTATTGCAGAGCTATATGGCAGCATTAAGTATCTCTAAAGTGGGACATGGCATGCTAGTACTTTTAGTTCTCTTTCATACAGGGATTCTTCTTAAAGGACTTACGAGGCGAAATTACTAAAAAAAGTAAATTACCTGCCTCATCTTTTAAGGCACGGAGGACGCCGTCCGCGCCCTCCGTGCCGATCCGCCGGGTCCCCCCGCTCATTAGCCCCCCCCCTGATTAACGCTACGTAGCGTAGATAGGCGGGTTGGCCCTAGAACTGCGCAGCTGCACTCGCGGCCAGGCGGACTGCGCAGCCGCGGCCAGAGGAAGCTGCCATGTTACGAGAGGCAGGAGAGCCCGACCCGGGCCGTGGGGTCGGCAGCTGGCCCGGGGGGCTAATGAGCGGGGGGACCCGGCGGATCGGCACGGATGGCGCGGACGGCGTCCTCCGTGCCTTAAAAAATGAGGCAGGTAATTTACTTTTTTTTAGTAATTTCGCCTCGTAAGTCCTTTAACACCCAGAAACACATCTTAAAATGTCCCACTTCACAAGCTGCCTTCCACTCACCCATCCAGCAGGCTGTCACTGCACTTTTGACCCCTAATCTGCCTCATTGCTCTGGCTGCTGATCCCTCTCCACTGACCAGCTGCAAAGTTTTAACCCTTTTCCAGCAGCAGTGCTGCACAAATCAGATTATTGGCTAACTCTCCTGTGCTGTATCCTCTGGGTTCTGACCACAATTCGTTGGAGGATTGATCACAAACACTTCCTGCTGGTGCTGATCGGGAGACAAGAATCAGCGCCAGCACAGCCAGGAATCTAGTGGGAGGGACAGTTTGTAGGGAGTTAAAGAGACACTGAAGCGAAAAAAAAAATATGATATAGTGAATTGGTTGTGTACTATGAATAATTACTAGAAGATTAGCAGCAAAGAAAATATTCTCATACTTTTATTATCAGGTATATAGTGTTTTTTTCTAACATTGCATCATTCTATAATATGTGCAGATTACACAACACTCAGCATTCAAAATGAGTCTTTCAGAGCAGTCTGTGAAGTAATGACCTCTCCTCTAGCAGAGAAAAAGTAAACAGTTCACTTACAGTTGAGATAATAAAAGTCAGATAACAGCCCTCTCCACGACTAACTTAAGGTCCATACTCACGGGAGACGGCCATCGCCGCAACCGCGTGGCACGCGCATGTTGCGGCGACAGGTCGCCCGTGTGCACGCGCCCCGAACCGTCGCCCGTCGGAGCTGTCGCCAGGCGATTGACATGTTCAATCGCCGGCTACAGCCGTCGCCGCAACCTCGCCGGAACTGTCGCTAGTCCCGCATGTGTATGCGGGCTAGCGACAGCTACCCATACACAGCACACGGAGCTTCCGGCGGGGGGGAGGAACCTCGGCGACAGCTTCCGCCGCATCGCTAATCCCTCTGCTGCCGTGTGGATGCAGAGGGACTTGGCGACGAACTGTCGCCGAACTGTCGCGCACACGCTCCCGTGTGCTAGCGACAGCTACAATTGTCCCCCCGTGAGTACTTAGCTTTAGTCGGAGAGCTTAATGGCTTGTTTGCATAGAGATAACAACTGGAGTTTCTCAACTCTTCCTGTACTGGAAACAATTAGACTGATGTATCTGATCTTAATGTTTTATTTCTTAGCTGTACTACACATACAAATCATAATATCATAATTTTTTTTTCGCTTCAGTGTCTCTTTAAGTGGTAGCATTGCTCACACAGCAGCAAAACAAGCAGCATGGAAATAACACAGGAAGTGGTTGCAGGCCCCCTTGATCGCTGCCAAAAGACAGCATCAAGAGGAACGTGGGTAGAGAAGCCAGCTAGTCAGGATTCAACCAGAAAGGGAGATTGACAGAATACTGAAATCCGTGGAAAGTCCTGCTGAAAAATGGGGCAATTGAGTAAGTATGCTCATATCTCACGTGCATTTGAACATCCTCTTTGTCATTCTCTGCTGTGTCCTCCCAATTACATCCATCCATTAACCATTTCAGGACCGGCATGTGTCCCCTCATTTAAGGACCAGAGAATTAATTTCCCTGGTGATCTAGTGGCACCACCCTCTTCCTGAAACATTCCTGGTATTCTAGGGCCCCCCCTCCCTCCCTCCCCTATGCAGAGATTGGCAGCAGGAGGTGATGCATCACAGCAGCCAGCCCCGTATTGAAGCATGTACCAGGGTCTTGGCTTGATGACATGCTTCAGTACAAACTGGCTGCTAATAAGGACGTGCGCAGCAATCTTTGGAGGAAAGTGGACAGGTGAGGCGCTTGTTTACCTCTATGATCATTACAATCACCTGCGATCATAATGATCAGGAGCCAATCGGCACGGCTCCTGATCAATGCTAGGAGATTAAAGTGTACCTGAAGCAATATATATGATATGATGAGATAAACATATGTATGTATAGAACAAAACTTATTAACCACTTCAGCATCACAGATTTTTTCCCTTAAAAAACAAAACAATTCACCCATAACTTTATTGCTACTCATCACACCTAAATGATCTATGTCTTGGGTTTTTTATAATCTATTTCTCCATTTCCATCCAATATAATTTAAAAATAAACAAAGATACCATAGATAAAACACGCACTTTTTATTTGCCCATTTGTCCCGGTTATCACATTTAAATATTTCTAGTACAATGTATGGCGACAATATATTATTTTGAAAAAAAAGGGCACATGTTCTGTTTTCTCATTGTACTCTATCCGTAATTAAAAACTCTTAACTTCAAAAGTAACAATAATATACCATCATGGCATACATATATGGAAATAACAATTTTATTGCTTTTCATTCAGTTTGCCGCTAAAAAAAATTCACATGACATAGGTCTCAGTTGTCAAAGACCCCAAATTGTATTCTCTTTCTTGTCACAGTTAGAATGATACTCTATATACATAATCAGATAGCTTTTTGGGCACATGGCACACTGTTAACCACAAGTAGCAGCAATGGATTTTTCAAGGCCATTTTTTGCATCAAAAGTAATTCAGTCATTCTTTCTTAGCAAAGTCCCTGGATTCTCATAACATTCAATTCAGGTCATAAACGTCACCATGCTGAAAACTAGTGACCCGGGCCTACTCAGATATACATATTTTGTATTTTTTGGACTTATCCGTTTTTTCTGATATTGCACCATTTGGTTGAAAATGGTATTTTTTGTTTTACAGTTTTCTTCACTTTGTCTCTAAAAATAATTCACATGACATAGGGCCTCAGCCCTCAAACACCCCAAATTCTATTATTTTGTTTGTCACGGTTGAAGTGATACATCATTTGCATAATCAGATAACTTTATGGGCACACAGCAGACTGTCAACCACAATTAGCACCAATGGCTTTTTAAAGGCCAATTTTCTCCCTAAAGTGTCATTCTTTTTTTAAGCCTGGTACATACTTTCAATTAAGATTGTCCAATCACAGACCAACTTTACCACCTTCCCATGTAGTATGAGAGTCAACAAATATTGAATATTATGAGCGGATTGTGTAGGTAAACCATCATACTCTAGTATGAGGTTTTATCTTCATAATCAGATTCAATATAAGAGGTGGTAAAATTGGTCACTAATTGTTGAATCATAATTGAAGTGTGTACCAGGCTTTAGCAAAGCATACTGAGGGCTTATTCATTTTTTTAGGAGACTGAATATGAACTGGAACACACATTGAATTTTTATTGGCCAATTTTACTACATCCATATAGTATGAGGGCTAACAGATTGTGAATACTATTAACAGATTGTGCAGGCAAGCTCTCATACTACATGGGAGTACATCAATGTCTCTAAACATAAACACAAACACATTGGTACTCACCATTGTAGAAGCTGTAGAAACGTGGAAGCCAGAAGATGTTCGGCAGCCATGCCAGGGGTCAGAGTGTGGTTGGTCAGTCATTATAGAGGTAAGTGGGTGGTTCGGCAGCCGTGCCAGAGGTCAGAGAGTGGTTGTTAGTCATGCCAGAGGCCAAATTTCAAAGAGTTGTTATCAGCCATGCCAGAGGTCAAATTCCAAAGAGTGGTTGTCAGCCATGCCAGAGGTCAGATCCGGAAGGTCAGGTAAAGTTCAATGGTAAAGTAAACATTTGGGCAGTGAAAGGGTAAAAAAAAAAAAAAACTAATAATGGACTGTGTGGTATGTATCAAAAACAGGGATTTAGGCATAGTCCTGCTTTTGACAGACATTTTAGACAATGATACCGGGTGTCCCTTCTAACTCAGTTTCTTTGGCAACCTCCGCACCTTTTTTGGGTGTATTGCTTTGATGGAGTTGGGGGACGTGGGGCAGAGAAATTATTTCCCTGAAATCTGATGTTTTTGGTAAGAAGTTCGTCTGGGTTCGGGGCAGGTTGTCCAGATTCAAATATCAGAGATCTTATTATAGCCTCCTGGAACTTTAAAAAACGTGGCCCCGTTACCTGATTTTTTTTTTTTGTATGTACTGTAGGTTTGCCCTCTGTTTAGTTTTTTTGTTTATGGCCTCTGATGGCAGGCCTTTCCTATTTGCCCTAACAGTTCCGCAGGCGGGAGTCTAGGCAGATAATAAATACTTAAAGCAGGACACTTGTATAAAAATTGTCAAAGGACAAGTGGTTACCCTGGCGGAGTAGAGGGTTGAGCAGGTCCAGTACTGTCCTCTCTGTTTTACCCATGTAGGGAGGGCATCCAGGAGGCTCTATCAAGCAGTCCTTCCCTTCCCTTAGATTTTAAATGAGAAGGTATATCCACTCCCACTTTCGCACAGCTTTTAGAGTTATCCCATACCGTGACCTTTTGCTGGGGATGTACTGCTTGATCACTAGCCAGTGGTACGGGACCAGGGACTCATCTATGGCTATTTTTTGCTCTGGCATGTAAGCTTCAGCTAATGATTTATTTAAATGTTTGATGAAGGGCCTCAATTTAAATAATCGGTCATGGGCTGGGTTGTCACGGGGGAGGTGGTCTGCATTATTGCTAAAATGCAAGCAGTTTAGCAGCATTTGGTAGCAGCGTCTGGATGTGGTGGCTGATTTTTTTTATTTTTTTTTTAAATCACAGGTCCATAGGGGTCCAAAGTGCAGCTAAAACAGAGGTGGCATTTGCCGCTATACGTTGGTTGGCATATACAGTATATTTGTCTGCTCACAGACACACTGCAGGAAGCTTTCTGGCATAAAGGGAGAAAAAAATTTTTTGGGCTGCATATTGCTGATGTCCACTAGTAGTCCACTCCTGGCTGTGAAGGGAGGGATATTCGGGTCCTTCATATAAGATGGCAACCACTGTAGGTGACATAGTTCATAGGGTAGCTGGTCCCTTTGTGCTACCCTTGCTAGCATTCTCTGCCTTGGCCTGGAAGCCCTCTGACCTCTTGGGTTGGCATTGCTGGACGTAGCTACGGGTAGTTTCGTCACTAGGGAATTTGACACCTGATGCTGATTATTTACAAACGCCCCCCTTTCCCCAAGAAAAACAACCAATTTTTTTTTTATAAGAGGATTGATGGGTTGGGGCACCGAGCATGACGCTGCATATCTTGGGGGAAAAGGAGTCCTCAGGATGTGGATAAAGCTAGCGTTATGAAAATGTACTCTATATAGTGCTGCAGAAGATGTCAGTGCTATATAAATACACAATAATTATATGGTAGGACATTAGACTATAACTATGGTACAATATGATTGTGAGCTCCTCGGGGGATATATGAAAGAGGGGGATGCATAGGAGGAGGGGGGGGGGGGATAAAGAGGTAGAGGCACAAGACAGAGAACGTGGTCGGAAATGAGAAATGGCAGGAAGGACTCTCATCAGGACTGCAGACGTCACTAGTGCTGTTTGGCAGGGACATGCTGTTAAAAGAAGCCACTACAATCTGAAAAGAGAAAAGGGTCATGGGGGAAGACAACTAGGTGGGAGGCGGAGTTGGGAAAAGAGATAAGATTAGATGCAAACAAGCTAAATTGCCTGGAGCTTGATTCTCTGCTCACTACAGAAGTCGGCTATCAGCACCTCTATCGCTTTCTTCTGCAACAGCAGACTGCCCTGCATTATTGATTAATTACTCTGATCAGGATCAATAATCAATAGTCCAGGGCACTACAGCAGCCAGTACACATCGCTGCTAATGACAGGCAACTTTTGAAGTGCTAAACACATCCTGCCACCTCTCCCTGCTAATGTCCCAGCTGCAGCACTACATCATTCTCTCTACTCACCCTGCTGCTCTGCACATTCACTCGCTGCAGGCTGTGTGTAGAGAACAAGGAAACACATTGTCCACGTGACGGGAAGGGGTGCTCCATCTACTGCAGGAAGTAGTACAGTCCCATGCACTGCCTGCTGCTATTTTCCAGAATGTTGCCCAAACTATGAAAAAAGGTCCCAGGTGGAAAAATACAGTGACTGAGCACCACAACAGCACCCCTAGCCATGGCTACACCCCCTGCTTGTGAGCACCTGCAGTTTTATGGTAGGTATGCCACTGGCTACAGGTGATCCTCCTTCAGATGCAGAATCAGTGTTACCAGGGCCTCTTGCCTGCCCCTCGCTCCTAGATTACTGAGCTGTGGATGGCCCAGCAGACTCAGAATCTGAGTTGCTGTCCGTTAAGTCGCTGTCTGACTCGGACTCAGGCTGCAAGTCAGAATCTGACTCCTCCAATTATTCAAATGTGCTGCTGTTACTGTCCTACAGAATAGCAGCCGCCTCTTCTGCAGAGTAAAATCTCTTCACCATCTTTATAAAAAATGTATATAGGCTAAATGTTCGTAGGCTACAGGGGCATTGCTAGCGGCAAAGATCAGTGGCACGTGCCACGGATCTATTCTGGGGTGCCCCGGATATCCCCCAGGGAGAGTCAGGCTCTACTCACCTCTGACCACTTGGTCTCCAGATTCTGCAAACATCTTCTATTCTGGGCTTCTCCTCCTAGTGTTTTTTTTTTTTTTTTGTGTTAATGGAGAGGGGGGCTTCATCCAACAAGTTGCTGGACAGTCCTACTTAGACCGCTTTTAAGTTTAATGTAAATTTGGCTCCTCCCAAGGCCACATCCACATTCTGGTGCGTGGCCACACCCATTGTGACTGGATTGTTCAATAGTGCCCCGGAACTCTTAGGACCTTAGGAACACCCCTGGTAGGCTATATACACACTTACGTAGTGGGTAGACAATTTAGGTAGGGAATGTTTCTATTTTATTTATTTATTTTTTAAAAAGAGAGGAAAAAGGCTGCAGAATGTCCTTGTATGCATGTGCAGAATAAACGCCTTCCATATGGCATATGTATATTTACGTTTTAGGGCTGCATGGCTGTGGGTGTTTTCACTTATAGCCTGCGTACAAACGAGACATGGGAGTGGCATTTGTTGGGAAGAGAAGGTGGGCAGCATACTGCAGCTTGGCTGCTTCTAGTTGTTGCTTTACAACATTTACATGTGTATTCTGATTTACAGGCACCAAGCTGGATGGTTTCCTTTTAGACCAGAGGAAGGTCAGCCACAAGCAAGAGATGATATTGCAGATGTGAATCACGACAGAGTGAATAATAATGATCTTCTAGAAATGGTGAGTTCTACAAGATTTACTGTTTTATTTTTTGTACTGCAGCCATGCACTGTTTCTTTCAAATGTAAACTGCTGGTGAGTGTCCTCACTATAGCATCATAGTAACAGAGAGACACTGATCTCCTCTAACTATCCTGGGTTCCATCTGTATTAGAATCACAATACAGAGATTTTTCATTTTACACCAACTTAAAACCATACAATCTGCCTGTTATGATAAACCAGAATGGGTGAATGTTTATTAGTAGGACTTTCTGACTGACAGTAAAGCCTCGTTCGCATCATACGTGCTTCCGTGCGCATTTGGAAGCGTGTATGATGTGCAACACGCAAGAACAGAAGTAGGGCATAGACAGCCCTTCTGCCGTTCACATCAGATGTGCTGCATAGCAATACAATGCGCTATGATGCGCTTGCGTACTACTGCATGCATTCTGCCCACAAGCGTAGAGCTGACCCATTTACTGTAATGAATGGGATCAGCGGCACAGATGGCGTGCGATCATGTCTCGCCCCTTGTAGTCATTCACCAGGCATACCTTCTAAATTGGATATTCGGTACAATATAAACAAACATTAGGGTATCTGTCATTACGGCAGCACAGGAGCATTGCACAGCTACACAAGCAGCGAAAGTTGCAGCTTAATATTAATACAGATGGGTTACATACTGACTAGCAGAGACGTTTGTTTCTTTGCCCACAATACTGGAGCTACTGTATTAGAGATCCTATGAGCAACAGGTGTCAGAGCACTAATCCGGGAGACAGAGCCAGATAGAATACTTTGGAAGAAGGGCCATGGTGAATAGATTTTAGCCCTAAACAAACCAGAGGCGGGAAGGGAGGCATGAACATTTAGGGATAAAAAGTTAAGTTGGATCATATTCAGATTTCCCCATTTTTCTAGTGGTGCAACCAACCGCCCCATGCAACTAAAGAGAAAGAGAGAGAAAAGGAAGGCAACTATCGAATTAGAAGAAATATAAAATGGTAGTTACACTTCACCTGTAGTGGACGTCATCCACTCATCCCTATCCCAGAGTATCTAAGAACTATTCTCATTCGGGGTGGTACCATACCTCTCCTGTCAAGGCAAACCTGCCCTCCACAGCTTTGCAACGTCTACCTCCACAATCTTAAAGAACAACAGCTGTGAGAGGGATATGGAAGCTGCCATATTTATTTCCTTTTAAAGGATACCACAACTGAAAAAATGAAAGGTGCGGTGGCCAGGGAGGGAATATTAGATGCTTACTGCCTCTCTTGTTCCCTGCCGTCAGCCGCCGGTCTTTTCAAATAGATGCCGGTGTATGTGCGTTCTTCACCGCTTCTGCTGGAGTGTAATTTTGGGAGAAGCAAGTTCACTCCCCTGGCTCCCCCTTCCGTGGAGTGCAAGATGTTATGGAGGAGGAGGCCAGGGGAGTGAACTTGCTTCTGCCGAAATTACGTGCCGGCAGAAGTGGTGAAGAACGGACATACTGCACATGCGCAGCGCAGTATGTCCGGGATAGAGGTCAGGACAGTCGTCTGGACACTGGCATCTATTGGAGAAGGTGGCGGCTGACGGTAGGGAACAAGAGAAGGGATAAGTATCTAATTTTCCCTCCCTAGCCACCGCACCTTCTATTTTTTCAGTTGTGGTATCCTTTAAGCAATACTAGTTGCCTGGCTATCCTGCTGATCCTCTGCCTCTAATACTTTTAGCCATAGGGCATGAACAAGCATAGGCAGATCAGACACTACTGCAGCCAAATAGATTAGCAGGGCTGCCAGTCAACTGGTATTGTTTAGGAGTAAAAATATGGCAGCCTCCATAGTCTTCTTACTTCAGTTATCCTTTAAGCCTTTTAACTGCAACAACATATTACCATAGCTATTTTCCCTATAACAGACAAGACAACTAGACTAGACAAATAAAATTTATATCGCGCTTTTCTCCTGGTGGACTCAAAGCGCCAGAGCTGCAGCCACTAGAGCGCGCTCTATAGGCAGTAGCAGTGTTAGGGAGACTTGCCTAAGGTCTCCTACTGAATAGGTGCTGGCTTACTGAACAGGCAGAGCGAGATTCGAACCCTGGTCTCCTGTGTCAGAGGCAGAGCCCTTAACAATTACACCATCCAGCCACCAAATTATAACAGAACAGCGCACATGAGAAAAAGGGAGATTGCAGTGACCTTCATTATATCAAACACCCCTCCCTTTATCGCTGGTGTGAGTTGAGAGGGGGGGGGGGGGGTTGATGTACACTAATGATGCACCCCAACTCAACCCATTGGACTCCTCCTCAAACACATCCACCCCACTTAGTTCCTCCCCCCCCCCCCAAAAAAAAAATCACTGAGTTAACTGCTTCAAAGTGACCCATTTCTATACTCTCCCTTTATCTCCTCCCTATAGTGCAGATCATAAAGTCAACACCATTTCTGTTGGCCATTGCTATTGCTGACCTATAGGTATGGTACAAGGCTTTGCACTTCAACTTGCATCCCCTTTTCTCTTTGATGCATACTGTACATGCAAGTTTTGAACAAGTTGTAATTGTAGTAAATGCTCTTCTGGTCTGTTTATGCAACAAATAGTCAATAATGAGCATTCCTTTAGAATTCCAGAAAACTGGTGCCGTGATCTTTCCTGGATTGTATTGGAGATAAATTTGTGATTCTAATGCTGGGAATACACGGGTCGATTTTGCTGCTCGATTTCGCACCCGATCGTTTTCCACGCTCGATTATGCAGGAGATTTTCTTATCTTCCATTTGTTTTTCTTATCTTTTCCTATTGTTCCCTATGCAAAATTGAGCGCGAAATCAATCGAGCGGGAGATTGGATATGTCGAAAATGAACAATCGAGCCATCTAAATGGCTCAAAATCGAGCCGTGTCTTCCCAGCATAAGGAACCATAATGTTTTACTCCTTAGATACCATTTTGTGTCTAGATCAAACTGGTTGATCTTAGTCTCATCTATTGTAACAAACTACCTATATAAATCCTCTGGATTATGCTAGATTTCAGTGAAAAGTTCTTGAGTAATAAGAACATCTTCTGTCTCTTCTTACTGCATGTCAGAGTTTGGGGTACCTACTATGTCAACAATTTTCTTATAAGAAAAAACTAAGTTTATCGAGAGCCTGTGATAGTGTTATATGTTAAGTTAAAGGAAAATTCAATAAGTAATGATGGGTACACACAAAGTTGGGTTACCACTAAAGCAATCACTGTTAACAGCAGGTGGGGAGATTGACCCCGATCCCACTTGGGTTAAAAGTCGATCTCTGTAGACAGAAAAAATGAGGTAACACCCCTCCACCAAGAGTCCATGTGATAAGACAAAGAACAGGCGTAAAAAGCTCAAAAACATTTGAAAAGGGAGGTAGTGGTTGACAGGGATGCTCGGATAGTACTTTTTAAAATCCGAATTGATCCGGATATTCAGATATCTGGATCTGGTTCGGATATCCGAATCGGATCTTTTAGATATCCGCAAAAATTCGGATATCCGAATGCATTATTCGCGGATATCCGTACTATTCGGATATCTGAATAAACAAACTGGAAGTGCTTTTTAAAATGGTTTAAAAAATGTTTTTGACCTTCAAAAACCCCTTTCTACCCTCTACCTCTTCCCTCTTTCCCTCCTCCCCTCCTTCCTCCTCCCCTCCTTCCTCCTCCCTCCTTCTCCAGAGGAGGAGGAGGATCTTGTCTTCCAGGGATGTGTAGGATGTCAAAAGCATGCTCACATACATTGGCCGGGAATCGAACCCAGGTCAACTGCTTGGAAGGCAGCTATGCTCACCACTATACCACTAACACTACAGGCTGAAGCCAGCCTAGCTGGCCTGGGAAGGATAAAAAGCTAGGTGGCCATGCAACCATTCCTGCTAACCTATAGCTTACTTGTGTCTTACAACACATTGGCTTAAGACTTTACCAAATCCAATGCTCCAATATGGGGAAGCTTCTCTGTTTGCTGTTTTTTTTGTTTTGTTTTTAAGTGTGGTGTCACAGTTCACTCATCACTTCAACTACAAGAAAGGCCCAGGAGTAGTCTTAGCTACCGTAATATCTATGTTACGGCAGGGCCCTTATTACACTTTCTCTTACAGGGCTATGGAAACAGTTTTGTCCATGTGATAAAGCGAGGTGCAAAAATGAAATCATGCCTAGCAGAGGATGGTTTCGTTCCATCAACCTCTGGGTTATGGGCCCAGCACACTTCCACTGCACCACTCGGCTGCCACACAGGGAATGCTTCATTGTAGGAAAATAAAGTGATAAAGCGAGGTGCAAAAATGAAATCATAACTAGCAGAGGATGATTTTGATCCATCAACCTCTGGGTTATCCAGTTCGGCCTATCTGGACGAGTTTCCTCGTCCAGATAGGCACTGGCGCTGCCGCCGGCTCGTGCGCGCGATCGGGCGCGCCCCCGCGCGCGCTCCTGCTGCCCGCCGCTAGCCCCCCGATCAGTGAATGGGAATATAATTCCCATTCACCGATCTAACTTCCCCGCAGAAATACCGATGCTTTCTCTCCAGAGAGCGCGGTATTTCTGCCCCCAGGAAACAACTCCTCAGCATTTTAGTTCCTAGATGCGAGCTGGTTCGCATCTAGGACTTTTTTCACTGTGGCCATCTTGTGGCCAAATAGTAAACTGCACCCACATACATTTTTGATTAAAAAAAAAACATTATTTTACATTTAAAATTAGCAGTTTCCCTCCCACACCAAAAATTACCCACATACACTTTTTTTTATAAAAAAAAAAAAAAAAAAAAAAAACAAAAAAAAAAAAAAAAACAACATAAATAGTTACCCAAGGGTCTGAACTTTTTAAATATGCATGTCAAGAGAATATGTTATTATATTATTTAAAGTTATAAGCTTATAAATAGTGATGGACGCAAATTGAAAAAATGCACCTTTATTTCTAAATGAAATATCGGCACCATAAATTGTGATAGGGATATCGTTTAAATGGTGTAATAACCGGGACAGATGGGCAAATAAAATACATGCGTTTTAATTACGGTAGCGTATATTAATTTCAAACTATAATGGCCAAAAACGGAGAAATAATGAATTTTTTCCGTTTTTTTCTTATTCTTCCTGTTAAAATGCATTTACAGTAAAGTGGCTCTTAGCAAAATGTATCACCCACAGAAAGCCTAATTGGTGGCGGAAAAAACAAGCTATAGATCAATTCATTGTGATAAGTAGCAATAAAGTTATAGGCGAATGAATGGGAGGTGAACGTTGCTCGGATGCATGAGATTTTCGGCACTGCGGCGCTGAACCGGTTAAGGGTCCAGCACACGTCCACTGCACCACTCTGCTGCCACACAGGGAATGCTTTGTTGTAGGAAAATAAAGCGATAAAGCTAGGTGCAAAAATGAAATCCTAACTAGCAGAGGATGGTTGTGATCTATCAACCTCTGGGTTATGGGTCCAGCACACTTCCACTGCACCACTCTGCTGCTGCCACACAGGGAATGCTTTGTTGTAGGGAAAAGTGGTGTTAAACTTCTTGGAGCAGACTTACTTCCTCCCTCCAAAAGACACACACATCCCCTAAAAAATCATTTAGCAGCAATTGTGTGCACATTGTCTGTGGTGCAATTGGTTAGCACATTTGGCTGTTAACTGAAAGGTTGGTGGTTCAAGCCCACCCAGGGACGGCCTTGCCTTTTGTGTTCAACAGTTGTCCGAAGAGAACCCCAGATAGCCATGTAAATTAATCTCTCGCTCTAGTGCAGAGTGGCGCAGTGCAAGTGTTTGCGCAGTGGTTGATGGATCAAAACCATCCTCTGCTAGTTATTTCATTTTTGCACCTCGCTTTATCGCTTTATTTTCCTACAACAAAGTGTTCCCTGTGTGGCAGCAGAGTGGTGCAGTGGAAGTGTGCTGGACCCATAACCAGGAGGAGGAGGAGTAGGATCATTCTTCTTGTAATCCGAATATCTGGGAAATCCGCGGATATCCGGGTCGGCCGTCAAACTATCCGTAGATAGCTATCCGGATTTAAAAAAAATCCAGAATCCGAATCGGATAGTGTAAAAAAGTTCGGATATCCGGGTTACCCCGATAACCGAAATCCGGATGAGCATCCCTGGTGGTTAACTTAACTCTCCAAGTAGACTCAAGACAGTCAATTATCAGAAAAAAAACACTTCTGTTTCTAACTCCAATTTGCGCAGCGCGTTCCCTGATTCAACAGCCCACTTCTTCAGGCTATAACAGGAGCAACTGTTTTGTGCTGTGAGCCAGCAAAAGTGCATCTGTCAAGCATTTTATGCTTATAATTGACTGTCTTAAGTCCACTTGGGGAGGTAAATCCACCCCTACCTCCCTTTTTAACCTCTTGCCGACCGCCTAATGCAGATTGGCGGCGGCAGAGTGGCTGTTTTTCCTCTGTGCCGCCATATGCCGTCATCTTGCGAGGAAATCGATTTGCAGGGAACAAGCACTTGTAAGGACGCCCGTTCCCATCTGTGCACAGGGGAGTTGTGTCATCAGTCTGCCAGCCATTTATCAGCACTGGTAGGCTGTTTATTTTGAAAAAGTCTAGTAAAAGATGTATAATACACACTGTTTAGTAAACGGTGTGTATTATAATGGCTGCCTGCTTCTCTGGTGGTCCCCTTTGATCGGATCGACCACCAGAGGACAGGCAGCCCTGTGAGTAAACAAAAGCGCCACATTTCAGGTACATTTGACCACTGATAACTGGTCACCCCCTTCCCCTGTTTTTTTCTTCTTATCGTTGCAAAAACACAGTACAATCGCTGCAGTTTTGATCTTTTTTGATTTTTATTAGCGATTTTTTTTATTTATTTATTTATTTTTTTTACTTCGCTAGTCGTTTTTTTGCTAGACAGGTGCTCTTTTTTTCCCTGGATAGTCTCATAGGAATACCCCCTAAATTTAGTCTGACCAAAATGGCAAAAAAGGGGTATAGCGCTGACGAGGCTTACAGGATTCTGGCCCTGACGGATGAGAGAGATGGGCATGCCTCATCCGCAGAATCCAGCAGGTCAAAATATGAGCCTGTAGACAGCAGTGGCACTCTGACCGATAGCTCAGACGACGAAGTTGGGGTCCCTGCTATAGTCAGGCGTACCCGACCCCGTGTTATTGGACCACAGGTTGCGCAGGATCAGCCTCAATTGCAGCAGAGTGGTGCTAGCGCTGACATGATAGCGGTTTACATGGTGAGGTATACACCAGACATGTAGCACATCCTGGACCTTGTACCAGCACTGTCATATCCCCTGATTCTGCGGCAAGCACCAGCAGGGCAGTTCAAGCTGGTACGATGGCACATGCAGTAACAACCCTGTTGCAGCCACCACAAACACAGGCCCCTCGCCTCCCAGAGGTGCAGGCAAATCCGAATGTGCAATCCCCTTGTTCAGCCACACCCGTAATGCCTCCTTTCACCGCTTAGTCTGTAGTTCATGTGGAGACAGTTCATTTAGGATTGGCCTTTGAGGTTTTTTTAGCTGTTCTTCACCATGGATCTCTATGACTTACTTGTAGCAGAGACCAACCGTTTTGCCACACAATATAAAACGGCCAATCCGGAAAGCTTCTATGCTTAACCTTTCCGGTGGGAACCAGTCAGTTTCCGAAATTAAAAATTTTTGAGGCCTTCTCCTCAACATTGGTTTAACTGAAATAAATGTATTGCGGTCCTATTAGTCTACGGACCCAATAAATCACATGGCCATGTTCTCTGATGCTAAGTCTAGGACACGTTTTGAGGTCATCCTGCGCTTCCTGCACTTCAACAATAACACAGCCTATCATCCAAGAGGCCACCCTGCTTATGGACCGGCTCCATAAAATTTGGCTCCTCATAGACTACTTGTCATCCAAATTTGCAGACGTCTATACACCCCAACAGAGCATCTGCATAGACAAGTACCTTGTAAATTTTTACTGGGCATGGGGTCTGGGGTCAAGCTGTATAAGTTCTGTGAAAGGGCCACCGGCCATACTTATCGTTTTAGGGTCTGTGAGGGAAAAGACTCCAAAACTGGAGCCGGTCGGATGCCCTGACTATCTGGGGAGCAGTGGCAAGATAGTCTGGGACTTGGTGTCACCCTTATTGCACAATGGGTACCACTTATAAGTGGACAACTACTACACAAGGGTGGCCCTCTATAGGCATTTAAATTTAGTCAAAATTGGCTGCAGTTGCACCACGCGACCTAGTCGCCAGGGCTTCCCCAATGGCTCGTTAGTACCCAACTTGCACGGGAGGAGAGGGCCGCCTTGTGTGACAGAGCTGCTCGCGTTGAAATGGGGAGACAAGAGGGACGTTTTCCTGCTGTCCACCATTCACGCAGACATGACAGTCCAAATTGAAAGGGCAACTGAAGTCGTTGAAAAGCCCCTTGCCGTCAAGGACCATAACCTTAACATGGCAGGGATGGAATTCAATGACGAGATGTTGGCTCCATACTTATTTCCCGAAGCATCAGACGCTAGTATATGTAGGTGTCTGTTTATCTAATTCAATTGGCTGTTTACAATCGCTTTGTTCTTAACAGTAAGGCTGGCGCATTGCGTTGGGGCAAATTGCCGCACTGCTACTGCAGCCTACCGCTAGCTCATACCTATGTTATTGCCCGGCTCCTGCGGCGATCTGTTTCGGGCACCAAATACAACCAAAAGTAAGCTCTATTTATGAGAGGAAAAGGATGTAAAATTCATTTGGGTGCTAAGTTGTATGACCGAGCAATAAACCGTTTAAAGTTGTGAAGTGCTGAATTGTAAAAAATGGCCTGGTCACTAGGCGGGTATAAACCTCTGGTCCTCAAGTGGGTAAACTGTTTTTAAGTTTTTTTTGGTCTGCTTTTGGCGTCTCTGTTCTTTGTCTCGCTCCCTCGAGTTTGTGCGGCGAAGACTATTAGGTTTAACTCACCCAATCGCTCATTCCAGCTGCAATCTCCATGGCAATGGCCGAGTCATGCGACATGCGGGTATGCCATGACAGCATGTCAGATGACGATGCCATTGCCACGGAGATCGCCACTGGAAAGAGCGATAGGGTGAGTTCCGTTTGTTGCTTGCTGCGTACAACTTCGAAAGCATGGTGGGAGGGAGAGGATGGGGTAGAGAATCCTGCCATCTAGCAGATGGCTGGCTGTACAATGGTCGTGGGCCGAATCCGACCACCGGCACTAAACCATAACTATTAAATCTGACCAATACTCCTGCCCTACTTTTGCCCTAAATTACCAGTATACGATGTTTCAGCTACTGAGTAGCTGAAGGCCATGCCAAATTTATTCCCCAGCACCAATAACCTGGCACAGCACTTCCACATACAATAGCCTAACATTTTGTTTATATCCTAGTGCAGCATTTCAGCTACAGAGTGAATCCATGCCAATTTCATGGGTGCCATGATCAACTGAACTGGTGGGTAGCTACAAAGTAGGCAAGTAACTCATTACCAGTACTACTCTAAAGTACAAGTGTGCCATATGAGAATTTGTGGACTCTGCTATTGGGTAACTGACCATAAATCTGATAATAAAGCTAACCCTAGTAGAATGTATAAATGTCTAACATCCAATGACTGTATCCATAAACCAATTGCCAAAGCTAAAGTTGGTCGTAACTAAAATATATTCTTTCATAAACAATTGTTGTGTCAAAATACTATACAGTGAATAATAGGAGCCAAAGACTGCTTAAAATGTTAACCCTTAAACCACTAGTTTGAAACGCATTCCTTTTTTTTTTCTGCTTCATCTCAGGAACGCCGTATGGATGAAGGAATTCAAGACAATGGAGCAGATGATATTGTACATAATGCTGCTGCCCCACGCCCAGGAATTGTCGCATCAGCTTGGTCATTCATAACTACCTTCTTCACATCCCTTATACCTGAGGGCCCCCCACAAGTAAACTAGATCTGCTACTGCTTACTGCAGGTTCATGCAGGAAACAGGACAAGGTATATCTTGGTTTACTTGTGTAATCTCAGTCATATTATGTTTCTTTTTCTGTTCTAAGTCCCCTCAGTAGTATTACTATTTTAAAGATACCCTGAGGCAGTGTTTCAAAAAATAACCTCCGAAAAAGATTACCTGCTGCAGTTAGTCCTCTGGGTCGTGACGCATCGTTTTTGCCGTTTAACTACTTCCGGATCATAGCATGTCTTCATGTTTCAGCTGACTCTCCTTCAGAGCTGAGAGGCCGTCAACCTCAGGAAGGGGGATAAAGGAGGCGGGTACGGGCATGGAAGGGGTTTTCCAAAGGCTGGAACGGTCGTTCAGGGGAAAGCCCTTCCAGCTAAGGAAACCCTTCTATTTACAGGTTACCGACAAACAGCATGTCTGCATTTTCGGGGAGCTGAGAGGACATAGAGATAGGTAGTTGGCTGGGGAATATCCCCCTGTGCCCCAATTCATTGCTAAATCCGCCTCGGGTACACTAAGCACAAATTTTCACGCACTTAGTTTTGGGCCAGTTCACCTTTTCTCCTAAGTTTTCTCCTAGGAGATCATTTTTCGTTTTCTGTTTAAAATAACTTTTCAACACTCTGCAATTGAAAAGAGAAAAAATTTAGGATAAAAAAGTTATGTCCTATTGTCTCGTAACAGGTTAAAAAAGATAAGTCTTCCTCTTTTTGTTTTTTGTTTTTTCATCAGAAAGCTTTTAAGGCAATACTAGTTTATGCTTGATAATTATTTTGTTAATGCTCACCTACCTTCAGTATTGTTGATGATTAATTTATTTTGTTAAGTTTTCACCCTGCAAATTAGAACAATGCATACATGATTTTCATTCATATAAAGGTATAACTAAGACTGCTGCATTTTTTTCCAAGCTCTTTAGAAAAGGCAGACAGTTTTTTTTTAGGACTGATTATGTTTGCAAGGGTTTGTGAATGTTGCTATTCTTGTTCATTTAAATACACCACGTGGTTCAAGGTCTTTAGGCACCAAAATAGAAACTATGGTCATTTTATTTTAGAATTTTCGAAGCAAACCCAAGGTGAAATAAAAAAAAAAGAAGGTTACTTTGCCTAAGAGGGAAGCCTCTGGATGGTCAAGAGGCTTCCCGTGTCCTTCTCGACTCCACTGCCACTGGCCATGACCCTCTTTTAGTTTGGGGCTTGCACAAGCACGGCTGTGCTGCACCTACGCAGTAGCATAAAGCTGCCTGTGAACGAACGGCTTCAGCATGCCACGCAGACATGGCTATACTTGCGCAAGCTCTTGTACAGAGCGTGGAGCGCACTCACTAGAACACAACTGACGAGCTCTTGTTGGATATGCTCAGAGCATGCGGCAATGGTGGGTCGAGAAGGACACAGGAAGCCTCTGGACTACAGAGTCCCACTACCTATGCAAGTATTTTTTTTCTTTTAACCTCACCTGTAGTTCAGCCCAACTCCATTTGTGTATTGGTACTCTGTGGCAGAGCTTGTAATTTATAAGCTTATTCATTTGCTGAGATCTTGACAGTCACTTTTAAAGTATCTGGTAAGGGACTCTTGCACCAGCCACTTTTTATAGCAGGTGCTGTACACTGCAGTCTTCTAGCACAACTGCATTTGGTCAGGTGACAAAATTATTTAAAGATGCAGAAGCCTTGTTTCACACAGAAAAATAACACTTGGGCACTCTGTTTTGTAAGCTGTTGGGTGGTCTGTTTAAATTTGTGGAACATTTATGGAACAAGTTTCCTTTCCCAATTTGATAAACTAAGCAGCAGTCCTCTGCGTGGGTCATCCTGTAGATGAAATAAAAAAAAATGAATCTCTCTTTAATATGTCTTAAAGGACACCAGAAGTGATACTGATATGGAGGCTGCCATATTTATTTTCTTTTAAGCAGTACCAGTTGCCTGGCAGTCCTGCTGATCCTCTGCCTGTAATCCTGTTTTGCCATAGACCATGAACAAGCATGCAGCAGATCATGGGTTTCTAACATTATTGTCAGATCTGACAAGATTAGCTGCATGCTTGTTTCTGGTGTTATTCAGACACTACTGCAGCCAAATAAACCAGCAGGGCTACAAGGCAACTGGTATTATTTTAAAGGAAATAAAACAGCATCCATATTTGTCTCACTTCATTTGTCCTTTAACCACTTAAAGAGACACTGAAGCGAAAAAATATATATGATATAATGAATTGGTTGTGTACTATGAATAATTACTAGTAGATTAGCAGCAAAGAAAATATTCTCATATTTTTATTTTCAGGTATATAGTGTTTTTTCTAACATTGCATCATTCTCTAATATGTGCAGATTACACAACACTCAGCATTCAAAATGATTCTTTCAGAGCATTCTGTGAACTAATGACCTCTCCTCTGGCAGAGAAAAAGACATTTATTTACTTACAGTTGAGATAATAAAAGTCAGAAGACAGCCCTCTCCACGACTTTGAACGTCAAAGTCGTAGAGCTTAATGGCTTTTTTGCATAGAGATAACAACTGGAGTTTCTTAAAGAGAACCCGTAACAAAAATTGCATCCTGTTTTTTATCATCCTACAAGTTCCAAAAGCTATTCTAATGTGTTCTGGCTGACTGCAGCACTTTCTGCTATCACAGTCTCTGTAATAAATCAATGTATCTTTCCCCTGTCAGACTTGTCGGCCTGTGTCTGGAAGGCTGCCAAGTTCTTCAGTGGTAGGCCTCGTTCACATCTGCTGCGCTGAAAAGCGCATGGTAAAAAACGCATGCGCTTGTGCGCGCTTTAGTCAGCGTTTCTGTGCGTTGCGCTGCGCTTCTTTAAAGCACGTTTTGCTTACTGTAGCAGCAGCAGTTGTCAATAAAACTGTGTTTTTGTATGTAAATGTATTTTTTTCTCCAATTAGGGGTAAAAAACGCATGCGCTTCTATGCACTTGTACGCGCTTCTATGCGCTAAAAAAGCGGACCCATTCACTTGCATTGCTGTGCGCTTTACAGCTCAGCGCACAGAAATGCATGCAACCCTACGTTTCTGTAACGCTGCTCAGCGCAGCGCATAGATGTGAACCAGCTACATTTAGTTACATGGACAAATCAATACCTTGCTGATCGCACAGGGCAGTGCGCTGTGGAAAGCGCACAGAAACGGCCCTGATGTGAACGAGGCCTTATGGTTCTGCTATGAACTCCCCCTTTCAGGCCCCTCTCTGCACACTGCCTGTGTGATATTTAGATTAGTGCAGCTTCTCTTTTCTCTCTTATCTTTTACAAGCTGGATAAATCGTCCTCTGAGCTGGCTGGGCTTTCACATACTGAGGAAATTCAGACAAGGGCAAAGCTGTTTGCAGGAAGAAAAGAGCAGCTTGAAACTTCAGTGCATGAGATTCTGCAGGGGGAAAGAAACACACAAATGATCTCTTGAGATTAAAAAGGAAGGGTGTATACAGCCTGCTTGTGTATGGATGTATTTTCTATGTGTGGACATACTGTACATCAACCTACTTCCTGTTTTGGTGGCCATTTTGTTTGTTTATAAACAAACTTTTTAAAACGGTTTTTAACCACTTTTAATGCGGCGGAGAGCGGCGAAATTGTGACAGAGGGTAATAGGAGATGTCCCCTAACGCACTGGTATGTTTACTTTTGTGCGATTTTAACAACACAGATTCTCTTTAACTCTTCCTGTACTGGAAACAATTAGACTGATGTATCTGATCTTAATGTTTAATTTCTTAGCTGTACTACACATACAAATCATAATATTATAATTTTTTTTTTCACTTCAGTGTCTCTTTAATGACATGCTGACTTATAAAAACGTCCTGCTAGAGCCTCTTAATGGCTCCAGGACGTTTTTATAAGTCAGACAGTGCTGCTGCCACTGTGCACGTGCACGTGAAAATAGTGGGGGGAAAAAAAAACAGCAAAGAAAAAATACACCTTTATTTCCAAATAATATGTTGTCACCATACTTAGTACTAGGGACATAATTAAAATCTTGTGCTAACCAGGACAAATAGGCAGATAAACTGTGTGGGTTTTATGTACAGTAGCAGTGTGTATATATTAAAACTATAGGGGATGAAATTGGAGAAATGGTGTATTTTTTCCTTGTATTTCCCTTTAAAATGCATAGAAAATAAAGTAATTACTAAACACAAATATCAACCCCAAAAAGCCCAATTGGTGGTGAAAAAAACAAGATATACCGTATTTTTCGGACTATAAGCCGCACTTTTTCTCCCCCAAAAGTGGGGAGAAAAAGTTACTGCGTGTTATAGTCCGAATGTAGCACAAACCTACCTATCCTGGCACTTGTTTCCATTCTATTGAAGTGAGTAGAGGGGAGGCAGCAGCGCTATCCATAGTGTTTCAACGCCGCTGTAATTACCTGCAGTACTTTACCTTTGATCTTAAACTTTAATTATGCCCTGCAGCAGCCCGATCCTTGAAGTAGCCGCTGTTATTACCCGCAGTGCTTTACCATAATCTTAATCTTTAATTGTGCCCCGCTGCGCTTTACCTTTGATCTTTAATTGTGCCTCGCTGCGCTACCTTTGATCTTTAATTGTGCCCCGCATCGCTTTACCATTGATCTTTCATTGTGCCCCACAGCAGCACGATCCGTCGGACCCACAGCAGTGAGATCCACAGCGCTTCCAAGCGGCATTGGAGCAGCCGCTGTAATGATTTGCAGGGACTGTCATGTTGTACAGCTGCCTCTATCTTCATGCCCAGGATCAGCGCAATCCCAGCTGATGGACATTTTCGGCCGCTTTAGTGGCAGAGTCCTCAGAGGCTTCCGTACTGCCCTGTGTACTGGCGCCCTCTCATGACCACATGCGCCGCAGGTCATGAGAGGGCGTCCCAGTACGGAAGCCTCTGAGGACTCTGCCACTAAAGCGGCCGAAGATTTGCCTGTCAGCTGGGATTGCGCTGATGCTGGGCATGAAGATAGAGGCAGCCGTACAACGTGACAGTCCCTGCAAATCATTACAGCGGCTGCTCCAATGCCGCTTGGAAGCGCTGTGGATCTCACTACTGTGGGTCCGACGGATCGTGCTGCTGCGGGGCACAATTAAAGATCAAAGGTAGCGCAGCGAGGCACAATTAAAGATCAAAGGTAAACCGCAGCGGGGCACAATTAAAGATCAATGGTAGAGCACTGCAGGGCACAATTAAAGATTAAGATTATGGTAAAGCACTGCGGGTAATAACAGTGGCTACTTCAAGGATCAGGCTGCTGCGGGGCATAATTAAAGATGAAGATCAAAGGAAAAGTACTGCAGGTAATTACAGCCGCTACTATGGATCGCACTGCTGCCTCCCCTCTGCTCACCTCAATTGAATAATTTGCATCCTGGACACACAGACTGGACCCAGCTACTGCCACCATGGGGCTGGTGAGAACCTGAAATGCTATTGTAGTGATTGATTAATGTAGATGGGGGGGATAGGGGGTGTTGTGTAGTGCAGTGTAGCTATGGGGGCAGCAGGGGTGTAGCTTGTAAGTGTAATTTAGACAGAGGGGGGTAAGGTCCATAAGACACTCCTGGACCATGGACTCACCTAGGATTAGTTGTTGTTTTTTTTCCTGGTTTTTACCCCATAAACCTGGGTGCGTCTTATAGTCCGAAAAAAACGGTAGATCATTTCATTGTGATTAGTAGTGATTAAGCTATTGGCAAATGAAAGGGATGAGCACGGAAAGGTGAAAATCGCTCTTGTCAGTTAGGGTAAAAACCGCCTTGGGGTAAAGTGGTTAAGTGTACTATACCAGTTAGTTTTAATTAAATAAATGTGCTACATAAAATAACACACCAGATAATACGTTCTGCACCATGCACAGCCATTGTGTTTTCCCGAATACACAAGTGCAGTAATCATGGTTGCAAATGTGTCCCCAGTATAAGTGCACATATCTTGTCCCCTAATAGCAAATATTTCCTGCATGTCCCCAGTAACAAATGCTGCCATCATATCCCCATAACAAGAACAGTCCTCTCCCTCTATGTAGAGATAGAAAAAGGGAGCACTAGTCGCACTCATCTGCTTTCTCATGATGCGCTGTGCTTCAGTTTGGCTGTCATGTAAATTTTACATTGAGCATTCCACTGCAAACAATTACTGAAGCCTCAGTTTCACCTTGCTGCTTAGTCTACAGCGCATGCTTATTTATTCCCAATTGAGAGGTTGTACTGTGGCATATGACTTAGGGCTGGTTCAGACGGACGTTTGGAGGCGTCGCGTTCGTTGGCGTCGCGGCAGCAATGTGTTCGGGCTTTCAGCAGCGTTCGCATTGCGTTTGGATGCGGTCGCGTTTTTTCTTCCCCTAGGGGGACATTACCCGTCGCGGTTAACCGCCCCTTGAAGCAACATGTAGCTTCCAGGGGCTCCTTGAACGCCAGTGAAAATCGGGACCTGAACGCCGCGTTCGTGCAAACGCGCGTAAAAGCTTGGTACAAACGCTCCCATTCACTTGAATGGGAGCGTTTAACGCCAAGCCCCGAATGCTGGCAGTAAACGCTCTGCAAGCGTCCGTCTGAACCAGCCCTTAGTGTGGTCAATCTCTTGATTCTGTGCATTGCGAGAGGTGTCTATAGCAGCTACCAATGTTGGTGTATTTTATCACCAAGTTAAAGAAGAACTTAATTGAAAAAATTTAGTAATAAAATTGCTCATTTAAAAAAAAACCACAGTATTAATAATTTAGTCAGACTTTGCCAGTTGTAAAATCTTTCCTCTCTCTCATTTATATTCTGAAATTTATCAAAGGTGGCAACACCTTTAGGCTGCTTTCACATCAGGACGTTAAAGTCGCAAGTTACAGCAGCCCCTAACGCAGAACAACTCACAGTAATGAAAAATCAATGGGCTGTTCACAGTGCCCACGTTGCGTTGGAGTATAACGCTGCACGTTAAATTAAAGTGCAGCATGCTGTGCATTATACTCTTATTTGGCTGCGTTACAATGTTTGCACATGCTCAGTAATGTTTTTGTTTTTTTTAAAAATGTGACGCGTGCGCCGTTTTCGCTCTATCAGTATGCGTCAAAAAGTACGCATCAAGAGACACATAACGCAGTTCAATATAATGTCCAACCAAAACTAACATGCGTTGCGTTAGGGGCACGTTATGCGACCTTAACGTCGCATCAAACGCAACGTCTTAGTGTGAAAGAGCCCTTAGTCCTGTCAGGTAATGTCTGCAGAATATTTATTTACTGAGAGTTCCGAAACTAGTACAAAATATACCTGATCGAAATATATAGAAATATATAGATATAGGAAATGTTTCTGATGCTAAAACCAGGAAAAGTACAGTAGAAATGGGTATCCTGAATAATTTACTGCATTCTACTATATGTCACAACAGTACATTAATCAAGCAGGGGATAATTTTATAAGGATTATTTTTGTTTTCATTTTTGATCTAATGATAAGTGGTAAAAAACAAACAAAAAAACATCAACTTCTTAGGACCCTTTCACACCCACTGTGTTCCGTTTTGTTTTTAAAGGACTTACGAGCCCAAAAACTTTAAAAAAGTGAAGTACCTTAATCACGTTTAAATGCACGGAGGACGCTACTGTGCGTGGATCGGGGGGAGGCTCTAGAGCTGCGCAGCCGCACTCACGTGTATGCGGACTGCGCAACCGTGGCCAGCTCCGGTGGCCATATTAGGAGAGGAAGGAGGCCCGACCCCGTCTGTGGGGTCAGGAGCGGCACAGGGGGCTATTACACTGCGGGGTCCCGGCGGAACTGCACGGAAGGCGCGAATGGCGTCCTCCGTGCATTTAAACGTGATTGAGGTACTTCACTTTTTTAAAGTTTTTGGGCTCGTAAGTTCTTTAAAAAGGTTTGCGATTTTCCAAACGCAAGTACAGTAAAATTTCGATTGGAATTGTGGGAATTCCAATTGAATCCATTTCTGATTTTCTAAAAAAGGCAATTGTAGTTCTGCTATTTTCCTGCATTTCAATTGAGGCCAACATAGTGAAACTCGTAAAACACTAAATACATTTTGAGATTGTGTTTCACAATTTTTGGTGTGAAAAAAAAACTCTAAGCAATTTTATTGTTCATTGATTTAGTGTAGCACTTTGCGCTTTGGTCTGAAAACTCCTCCTGGGTACAGGAATTGAGGGACATCATTAAAACTAGTCAAGGACTCCAGACCTGTCTACAAAAATGTTTTAATTTTTATTCTGTCACACTTGAGAGATCAAGCCCCACCCCTTTTCCTGCCTGTACAGGAAGTATTTATGTAGTGTTAACAACTTTTACAGTGTATATAGTCATGTTGCTAACTGTCCATCAGAGGAGCTTGCAGTCTTATCCCTACCATAATTATAAAATGTCTATTGTAGGCTAAGGGGTGACCAGGTAACTTATCTGTTTGTTTTTTGGATGTGGGAGGAAACCAGAGTGTCCATGAGATTTTAGCATGGGACTCCAGTGCTGCAAGATAAGTACTATACACTATTTGTATTTGCTATACATCTTCAGAATTCTTCATGGCAGCTTGGGCATACAGGCCCATATGCAATTCACTTTTTCTCCTGAGTTTTCTCCTAAGTGATATTTTCAAACTAAAATGCCTTTTAAATCCCCAACAAGAAAGAAATTACTTCAAAATATATTTGATACTACTTTTTCACCACCTTTTTTGTACTTTCTCAATTGCAAAGTGCTGAAAAATTGCTTAAAGTATAAAATGAGAAATTAACTCCTAGGAGAAAACTCTGGAGAAAAAGTTAATTGCATAACGGTCACAGAGAGCACACATTTGTCATTTCACACACACAGAGAAGCTAATGGGGCCCATGTACAATTTACTTTTTCTCCTGAGTTATCTCTGAACAGATAATTTTTCATCTTCTCTTTTTTTGAAATTACAAGTCCCAAAAAGTAAGTGAAAAAAGTACTGTCATAATTACTTCGAGTATTTTCTTGCATGCTGGTGGCTTAAAAGGCATTTTATTGATCAGGGAATTGCATATGGGCCTAGTTCTTTCTGCCTAATGGTTTTCTTTGCAATAATGTGAACAAATCCTAAAGCATCTGAAAGCATGATCATACCTTGAAGGCTTCAGCAGTAAACCTGGCTGTATACAAAAAGATAATGGGCATTCCATTTCATGAACAGTTTTCTACTCATTGATTAAAATGACAATTGGGGCAAAGTAGTAAAAAAAAGCTACATGCAGCACGTTTGCAGTAACACTCTCATAGGTTACATTAACCAACCACTTTTCAAACCGGGACACTCTGAAAAGCCTTCTTGATGTGAACCAGCCATAAATGTAAGCAGATTAAAATCTGCTTGCATTTATGGCTGGTTCACACCAAGAGCGCTTTTCAGAGTGCCCCGGTTCGAAAAGTGGTTGGTTAATGTAACCTATGAGAGTGTTACTGCAAACGTGCTGCATGTAGCTTTTTTTTATTGTTTTGGAGCGATTCTACTTGAATGAATGTGCAAAAACACATTCATTCAAAAATTGATCTGAAACTCTTTGAAAAATTGTGATTGCTAAGCATTAGGGATTGTTTTGCAGTGTGAACTAAGCCTTAGAGATGGGGTCAGTAGGATACTGTTTTTACAACTTGTAGATCTAATGCAAATTGTATGGAGCTTGAAATTTAACTAATCAAAATCGACAGGACCTTCATTTGATTTCCCAATTTAAAGCTGCATGAAATTGCTTGCAGTTTGGAAAACTTAGTACTCTATGTCCCTGGCCATCTCTCCTCAAAAACAGTTGGAACTGTCTACGACTCAAAATCGTTATCCTTCGTTAACTTTTTTTTTTCTTTGCTATGATAATACAATGGAAGAGTGTACAAACATCAGGAAACCGTGCAAAATAAGTGAATGAGGTAAAAATCTGGCAAAAGTTTATATAGTTTATAAAGGATGTGCTAAACAATTAATGCTTTTCTGCTGGGTATCAACTGAGATCTGAAATAATATGTATAAATCCTGTATAATATCCTTTGTGATTAATGATTTACTGTTCTATTACAATAAGTCTCTATGGTAAAAAAAATGGTTTTAGCAATTAAGATATTTCCTATGTTACTGTAAAGGTTCATAATGCCATGTGTGTTACACAATTGCTTATGATTTCCCAACTAAAGCTGTTTTGCGAATTTACAATTGTCAGTATTTTCTGCATTTTGGAACGCTAATTTTTATGTAGTGTAAAATGTATTCTGAGAAATCTGATGCAAAATTTGCAGTGTGTATTTGGAAATATTCTAGTTAAGCACTGTGCTATAAAATGGACTATTCTTGTACAACCTATGATGCAAAATATATGAAAAAACACTTCTCTTAAAGAAAATCTGTAAGAAAAAAAAACTCCCTCTAGGGGATACTTACTTCGGTCCTCCTGAGTTTGGTGATGCAGCGTTGGAAGCCCACGAAGGTCGGTGACGTAAATATTTACCTACCACGATACAGCACAGGTGCAGTAGCAACTCGGGCTCCGGCAGAAATAGCCGAGCCACATTGGGTCTGCTCTACTGTGCAGGCCGCTTGCCCCTGCGCAGTAGAGTGGACCCAATCGGGCTTGCAAATTTCCACCGGAGCCCAAGCGGAGAGCAGCTACTGAGTCTGCGCTGGAGTTGGGGGAAGGTAAATATTGCAGGTGCCACAGCCCGACATTCTTTGGGAGATGAGGGAAGCCTCATAAGGATCCAGAGGCTTCCCCCTCTCGAGGTAAGTATCCCCCAGAGGTTTTTTTTTTAAAGCTTATGTATGTATGTATAATGTAATCTTTTAACAGTCTGTATCTTATACACACACAATGTGTTTTATGTAAATTATATTTTGTAAGAAATCTGTAATTATGTTTTATAATGAAGCAAATATGTTCTCATAAACTGCAGACTTTTCTATGAATTTATGTGGATGACTTATCTAAAGCATCGGTTTTTATTTTTAGTTTTGGATCACATGGGGAAGTTTTTATTCCTTTTGTTTTATTATATTCTGTTTTCGCATCTGGGAGTATTTCCTGGATTTAATAAAGGTACATTTTTGCTGATGGTCACTGCGTGCTATCTGAAGAAGTTATTACTATATACTGAAAGCTTACTCTTTGAATCTTTTTAAAGAGTAACTGTCAGGCTGCAAAAGCTAATTTAAACTTCTATTCTCCTGTGTTAAACAGTTTAGAAGGAAGCCAAAAAGGCAATACTGAAGTTAAAAATCTCTCTTACTTTTAATGTGTGCTTATCAGCAAAGCTGTTAGACCCAAGCTCTCAAAAGGACGAAAGGCCACATACCATACTGCAAAGCATTCTGGGGCTGCTTGGGTCCTCCCCTCGGCTGCTAGTGAGAAAGTACAGGCTCATGTTACAACAGCGTAGCAGTGAAAAATCTCCGGGCAGAGTAGACGAATAAGACGAATAACATTTATATTGCGCTTTTCTTCTTGCGGACTCAAAGCGTCAAGAGTACACTGCAGGAGTCCGCTATTGTTCCTAGCCACATGGCTAATCAATATTCATTGCACAGTAGTGTTATTCATTACAGATCTTTTGTGTGAGTGAATCATCAGGAAGCAGGCAGGACATGACGACACATTTGGCTTCATAGGAGACAGACAAACATGAAACCTGCCATGAGCTGCCAGGAGCATCATTCTCTGCAAATACTATATAAAAATTCTGTGAAATCCAAACGTGGACAGTGAAATGCATATGTAATGTAAGTACAGCCAATCTTTAGCTACTGATATGTGTTTTTTTTCTCTGAAACCCTATACCTAACAGCTCCTCTTTAAGTTAGTCCGTAAGTGCTATCATCCTAACTCAAAACATTCTGCCATCATTGCAGAAAATACAAAATTACATAGAATTATCAACGCTCAGCAGAATAGTAACATACCTATGGAAGGATCTCAACAGCATGGAAATATGAGCAGATTAAATCTAAATGTAAGGTAAAGCATTTTGACTTTGCTAGTGGCATAGCACAATATTAACAAAATGGAATACAGCTACGGTCATTGGACTAGGAGAAGGATTTAGCAGTACTGGTTGCTAATAAGTAAAACAACCCTATTCAAAGCCAAGCTCCAGCAGCTAAAGCAGATAAAATTTTAGGAAACCTAAAAAGGGAAATAAGACACTAGTATACGAATGCCTCTGTATTAAGGAGAAGCAATCCTTTTTAACTATTCAACCCATTTGTACCAATGTACTGCCAGATGGGACATCAGAAAATAACGAAAACACCAGATGCAGGAGCAGGGCATATTCATAGAGGTTATCCCTGTAACCCTTTAGACATGAACATAGAAAGACTAATACAGAGAGTCCTAATACACGGATACTCCATGGTTTACCTGCACACTGTCCTCCACTAATTTCTCCTATGATCATGCTAATCACCTCCGGCTCACAAACGCCCACATAGTGCCAGTACTGCTTTTGGCCCCATGGAGGTACATTGTCAGACTTGCAATTGCTGCAGGAAAGCGGGTGGAACACTGAGCACCAGCTGCATGCATGATGGCTTGTGACCTATAGAGGCAGAGCTGTGCTGCAATCTGAAAGCTGACCACGGAGAGGAGGAGAGGATTAAAGATGCCGACCACCTGCCACATGCCTGGTTTCAAGCAGAAACGGACGCAAGCCTTGATTAGCTGGCACTACCGTATGGGTTTTCCAGCACAACTGCGAGGTGAGATAATTCTACGGCTAGCTCGCCCATTGACATTATACACATTGCGTGGTCTCTCTCTCCCTTCCCCCCCTCATAACATTAATGCACCATTCTGATTGGAAACAGGAGTACCACCCATACATGATACAGATAATTGGAGGCACTAGAGGTGGCCTGCAGATCTAAACAGATGCCTTTTACTCTTGTATACTATCACAGGACTGAAACCGTAACTTGCAAAAGACCAGCTCATGTTTTAGGCAGACCACTTGTACCAGAAGAATAATCACATAATCACAACTCTGGCCAGCAGTGAGAGAACTTTACCATCACAGAACACAGCTTGCAGCCGAGACCTACTCCGCCGCTGGTTAGACTCACTAGAAATGCTAGGCAAAATATGTTTATTAGACTGAGAAAAGAAAAGTATATCTGTCATGGGTGAAAAAGCTCTATTTTTCCTACAATCCTTCAGGGCAAAGGTGAGACATAGCTCCTCCCAGGAACAGGAACAGACAGCACTTCCTGTATAAAAAAGTCACATGGTTAGTCCACCCTCAGTGCTGTTTGTTCCTGCGTCCAGGCAGGTCGGCATCTCCCCTTTGGGTGAAGCCTGTGTGCTGGGCTGCAGGTGGATCCTTCTGGGTGGCTGAGACTGTGGTATTGAGGCAGTCTGGCCGTACGCCCCAGGCTGGATCTTTACTGGGGTTTGCCTACCTTTCTCTCCCGCTGCCAGGGAGAGCAAGCGTGGAAGGCGTATATTCCCCTTACGGCCTTGCGGTGGAGGAGCAGGACGGAGGTAAGCCGTTGGCTATGTGAAGCGCATTGCGGCCATTAGGATGCTTGGCCGCATCTGGATTTGTAATTTCCGACGGGTATGCCGAATGTAGCAATTTGTAGATGCCGACTTATTACTCCTTCTGATCTTCTGGTCCGCCCCTCATCCAATAGCGGCAGGCCGGATATGTTTTAAAGGGAAGGCTGTGCGGGCCTGTTAGCGCTGTTACTCAGAGGGAGTTTGGTCCTGCGCTGGACATGACAGTTGGAGACTTGCCAGACGCTGAGTGGATTGAGAGCAACCAGGCTGCCCAGAAGGTGAGATCATGGCTTCTCTTTCTGGGCTGAATGTGCTATAGCTGTGAGCAGTTACATGCAGTGTTTAGTTTGTTTGCAGGCCAAAACTGAGGCTGCTGCTAAAACTGCTCATACTGTTGCTGCAGATAAGCATAGGCCCCCTCCTAATTATAAAACACGCCCTTTGTGCAATTTTAAGCTGATGTTGCCCTATGCAAAGACTCTGTCAGTTGTGCATAGAAAGGGTTATGGGGGAGGAGCCAGGTCACACTGTTCAGTATACATTGGAATCCTTTAGAAAGGAGATTAATGCTTCATTGGCATCAATTAAGTCCTTATTATTGAATGCTAATCCATAATATCTTCTCAGATTGCTGTATCTGGAGTATCTGTGACTGAAGTGGATGTTAGTCAGGCTGAGTTTGCAGCTAGTTCTGACACTAGAGAAATAGAATCTGAGTCTGCTTCAAAGTTTTAATTCGGTATTGAGGATACGGAGGCGTTGATTGCTACCATTAATGACTCTTTTGGAGTCGAGTAAGAATGTGGTAGCTAATTTGTCTATTCATGATCAATTCTACAAAGCTGAAGGATCCACTTGATGAAAAAGTGGATGCTTATTTGAAGAGCTCTTGGGAGGCTAGTGCGGCTATGTTTAGGCTGTTGCCTCTACAGGTGTGGCCAGAATTTTGGAGCTGTGAATTAATCAGCTCAGAGCTAATATACTGACTGGTGCACCTGTTGAGCAATTGTTGAATTCTATTGCTATTCTCATTAAAGCTGCTGCATATTTAGCAGATGGTTCTGCTGAAGCAATTAGGCCCCCCTGAAGACTTAGGCAGGGAACACACTTGACTGTTTTCTGCACAGAAAAACTGATAACTCATGTTAATCAATGTGCTAGTGCACACTTACTGTGTTGTTCGCACGCAGAAAAAAACTGACATTCTGCATGATGACTCTGCACATTTTGGCAGTTTCCTCTATCATTTACATCAGCTGCTGTGAAAAAAATGCGTGCGTTTTCCTGCATGGAAACACACTTGGTGTGCAGAAAAAGTATGCAGAAAAAGGCGCGCGGACAACTGAAAGTCAAGTGTGTTCCCTGCCTTACAGGTCCATATACCCAGAAATGAGCACGAACATATTCTGTGCACCTATGTGCACTCCAATTAAGCCCTGTGGCAATCAACCATAGAAAAGTACCACCATCAAAGAAAAAGAAAAAGCCATCTAGGGCACTATATCAAAAAAATTTTTATACTCCACAATGTCTCCAATTAAAGTTAATTATCTTTATTACAGCAAGCTAGATACAATTAAAAACATTTTTTTATAAAAAAAAAAGCTCCCAGAGGCTGCCAATGTAATGGATGTATGCCCCCACTAGTAATAAATAAATGAATTGATATACATCAAATAAAAAAGTACATTCCTGGATTAAGCAGATGCCACGTATATACAAAACCTATTAAAGTGCTTGAAGTGCCGCAAAAAAGGTGCCAGTGCCCAACAGTTAAAGTGCTAAAAATAAATACCATATATTGTGTACAATCTCCGGCTCAATAAATATACACAGAGCTCTATGAAAAAACATCAGAAAAAAAGAGGGGGTTAACAAACAAGAGGTGGATATATGTGTGCATGCCCACACCCATCAATAAAACCAATGGGCGTACACATACACACAGACCACCAAACAACAAAAGAGTGCTTGTAAAATCAAAAATGGGCAAAATACCTCCTCAGAAGCAGCAGCCAGCTGCGACCGCGCAAGGCATCTCCCCTGACCCCCCACGGATTATCTATCTGGTAAGCGGACGCTAGTCACTACATTTTAAACACTGGATCACTTTAGATCATTACTGCATAGGTGTATTGATTGGTATTTCACAGCAATTATATGTATTTTGCCCGGTTTTGATTTTACAAGCACTCTTTTGTTGTTTGGTGGTCTGTGTGTATGCGTACGCCCATTGGTTTTATTGATGGGTGTGGGCATGCACACATATATCCACCTCTTGTTTGTTAACCCCCTCTCTTTTTCTGATGTTTTTTCATAGAACTCTGTGTATATTCATTGAGCCGGAGATTGTACACAATATATGATATATTTTTAGCACTTTAACTGTTGGGCACTGGCACCTTTTTTGCGGCACTTCAAGCACTTTAATAGGTTTTGTATATACGTGGCATCTGCTTAATCCAGGAATGTACTTATTTATTTGATGTATATCAATTCATTTATTTATTACTAGTGGGGGCATACATCCATTACATTGGCAGCCTCTGGGAGCTTTTTTATAAAAAAAAAAAAAAAAATTGTACTTATTCGTTAGCCGGGCGCATCCAGCAGGTGGCGCTGTTGATAATTACTTCACGTAACAAAACAGTGAATGTAAACGCCGCGGGTGGCGCTAATTGCATTCCTAGTTAAGATAACAATATGTATATTAAAAAAGTTATTTAATTAAATGAGAAATAAGCCGGCGGCAATGTAACAGATCAAGCCGCCGGCTTCGTGTCTCGCTCTCCTCCCCCCTTGCCCTCTCTCGTATAGAGCCCTGGGGGGGACATGCGTGCCCCCTCAGAGTCGTTCGTCGCGGCAGGGAATCCTGCCTGTTTTATTACGTCGAACGACTCTGGGGGGACACGAGTTCCCCCCCCTCCAGGGCTGCCAGTGTTCTATACAGTGTTTCTCATTTAATTAAATCACTTTTTTAATATACATATTGTTATCTTAACTAGGAATGCAATTAGCGCCACCCGCGGCGTTTACATTCACTGTTTTGTTACGTGAAGTAACTATCATTGGATATATCAACAACAGTGCCACCTGCCGGATGCGCCCGGCTAACGGATAAGTACCAAAAAAATTAATTGTTTTTAATTGTATCTAGCTTGCTGTAATAAAGATAATTAACTTTAATTGGAGACATTGTGGAGTATAAATTTTTTTTTTATATAGTGCCCTAGATGGCTTTTTCTTTTTATTTGATGGTGGTGCCTTACAGGTCCGTCGCTGTCCTCTCATTGTGCTCTGCTGATCAGCTGAGCCACTCTGGAAGTTTGTCGATAATCTAGTTGCAAGCTACTGTGCATGCACTATCCAGGCAGTGCACGTTTCTCGTTTGTGCAGAACAGCAGCATAAGCAAGTGCCCCACGATGGCCATTCCTTCGAAAGTTTACAGCTGATCAAAGGAGTGCAACAGAAGGACAGTGAAGAGACCTGTAAGGCTTTGGGGGCTGGAAGAAGTCCCAGGTACAGTAAGTAAAATAGAACTTGTTCCCCTTGACAGTTTTACTTTAAAGGACTTACGAGGTGGCATGTGACATGATGAGATAGACATGTGTATGTACAGTGCCGAGCACACAAATACCGTATATACTCGTGTATAAGCCGAGTTTTTGGCCCCAAAAAACGTGCTTAAAAGTGGGGGTCTCGGCTAATACATGAGTCACTATCACAGTGCATGCCCCCCTCCTTTCTTTCCCTGAGTGCAGCTTCACCCGCCATAGGCACAATAGCGTTGAGCGGTGAATGCTGTGAAGTTGTGCAGGCTGCGGCACGTATTCCGATATGCTTCCTGACAGCAGCGTGTAGGGAGGTGAGGCCTACTTGCATTGATCTCACCTGTTGGCTGCTGCTGCTGCCCGGGCATCCCGCTGTATTCCTGTTATCCTGCGGTCTCCCTTCATCCTGAGCCCCCTCGCGACACTCTCTCCCCACATTGTCAGCTGCGCGGAGACAGTACACAGAGAGTGGCCAGGAACCCTCTGCCCTGTCTGTCATATGATCATTGCGATGACGCCCTCTAGTGGCGTGATGACGTGGTGTGTGCCGCTACAGGAATAGCAATGATCCTACATAGAGAGGTTTACTTGCCGTGCGCTGTGTCCCGTCTCCGGGCAGCTGACAAAGTGGGGGGAGAGCAGCGCAAGGGGGCTCAGGATGAAGGGAGACCCTGGGAGAAGTGGAATACAGCAGGATGCCCAAGCAGCATGATATTGCAACAGAGGATACCTGGCTATGCTGCCGGCAGCTGACGGAGCAGGTTGGCAGAGGAGGAAGGGAGACCTCAGGAGAATACAGCATGATGCCCGGGGCAGCAGCAGCCAACAGGTGAGAGCAATGCGACTAGGCCTCACCTCACTACACGCTGCTGTCAGGGGGCTTATGGAAATACATGCCGCAGCCTGCACATAATGCAGCAGAGTATTCCTGGCCACATGCTGTGGGCAGCTGATGGAGTGGGGGAGAGCTGTAATTATGCTGCACTTGCAAGGTCCAGTTCAGTATGCCGAATGTGTGCATTACAAATATTTATGACAATCTATTATTGAAGTTGTAAACTTTACAGTAAATGCATGTACAGACAGATCAGCAGCTGAAGCCAGCTTGAGTGTAATAGGCAGTAGTTTACCATAATATCTCACTATGCAGCACACACTGAATACATAGAAATGTCAGACAGCAACTAGAGACTGAGACTGAATATTATAATCACAAAAGTAGAGCTACAGAACGCTATCAAAAAGGACAGATTTTGAAGTGACAGCAAAACCATAAACAATACAGACAGGTCTGGACAGGACTGCAGGGAAAGGGAAGGTTTGTAGGCTTTATTATTACACCACTAACACAACCCATAGCAACATGCTTATGCTTCTGGCATTTATTTTGACTAATGAAACTCTCCAGTAGTTTCTGCATTTCTTACCCCCGGCTTATACACGGGTTAATCATTTTTACCATGTTTTTTAGGGAAAAGTTGGGGGTCGGCTTATACACGAGTATATACGGTAACTATGCTGTGTTCCTTTTTTTCTTTCTCTGCCTGAAAAAGTTAAACATCAAGTATGCAAGTGACAATTTCTGTCAGGACCGGGTCGGACTGGGTCAGACTATAGCATAACCCTCACTGGTAAGTAATTACAGCCATAAAACATTTTCTGTCAGTAAATGGCTTTTAAAGGAAAGGTTCAGGGAGGGTGGGTAAAAAATCAAAATCAAATTCCACTTACCCGGGGCTTCCTCCAGCCCGTGGCAGGCAGGAGGTGCCCTCGCCGCCGCTCCGCAGGCTCCCGGTGGTCTCCGGTGGCCGACCCGACCTGGCCAGGCCGGCTGCCAGGTCGGGCTCTTCTGCGCTCCAAGGTCCAGGACTTCTGCGTCCCACGCCGGCGCGCTGACGTCATCGGACGTCCTCCGGGCTCTACTGCGCATGCGCAGTACTTCTGCGCCTGCGCAGTAGAGCCCGGAGGACGTCCAATGACGTCAGAGCGCCGGCGTGGGACGCAGAAGTTCCGGGCCTTGGAGCGCAGAAGAGCCCGACCTGGCAGCCGGCCAGGTCGGGTCGGCCACCGGAGACCACCGGGAGCCTGCGGAGCGGCGGCGAGGGCACCTCCTGCCTGCCACGGGCTGGAGGAAGCCCCGGGTAAGTGGAATTTGATTTTTATTTTTTACCCACCCTCCCTGAACCTTCCCTTTAAGAGCAGAAAAGAGATAAAAAAAGAGTGAATAATTCATAGATTTGAGCTCTGGCATACTGCAATGAATGTGTCATTGAGCAGAGACAATGAAACAGTAAAAACTTAAAAACGAGATTTAAATATAAAATAAAACTGTGGGATATCTAAAAAAAAAAAAAAAAGTCATTTTTAGGAGACGTAGGATAGATATAATTGTTTTTCACAGAAGTTTATTGTCACCTCGTAAGTCCTTTAAGGTGTGGGGCCAAGTGGCCATCTTAGAGTTCCTTCTAGAGCAGGGATGTCTAACTCTATCCATGCCAGTGTTTGGGATGGACTAAGGAAAGTGGTTTAGAGGCTTTCCCTGATTCCTGATGAACACAAAACCCTGATGTGGGAACACAGCTTTATATTGATGTGCAAAGGTATATCCTTGTGGAATCGTTGCTTAGAGGACTTACGAAGTGACATGTGACATGATGAGATAGACATGTGCATGTACAGTGCCGAGCACTCAAATAACTATGCTGTGTTCCTTTTTTTTTTTTTCTCTGCCTGAAAAAGTTAAACCTCAAGTGTGCAAGTGACAATTTCTGTCTGGGTCGGACTGGGTCAGACTATAGCATAACCCTCACTGATAAGTAATTACAGCCATAAAACATTTTTCTGTCAGTAAATGGCTTTTAAGAGCAGAAAAGAGATGGTCAATAATTCATAGATTTGAGCTCTGGCATACTGCAATGCATGTGATATTGAGCAGAGACAATGAAACAGTAAAAACTAGATTTAAATATAAAATAAAACTGTGGGATATCTAAAAAAAAAGTCATTTTTAGGAGAAGTAGGATAGATATAATTGTTTTTCACAGAAGTTTATTTTCACCTCGTAAGTCCTTTAAACAGAGGCGCTGAGCATTGCACTAGACCTGTATGAGTACATGCTCCATTTATTATTGCCTGATGAAGCAGGAGATGCCTGCGAAACGCTTTGCACTTTTTGGAGTATACAAATAAATCCTTGTTGTTTTGAATATATACAACAGTCTCTTTGGCCTCAATTCACTAAGATCATGCTAGAGATAATAAGGCAAGAGAAAACTTACCTCCACACGTGAGAGAGTTATCTTACCTCTTCATTCCTTAAGTTACCTCTCCTGTAGTTAATTTACCTCCTCTGTAGTTAATTTACCTCCTCTGTAGTTAATTTACCTCCTCTGTAGTTAATTTACCGCCTCTGTAGTTATTTTCACATGCAGCTAATTAACAGCTTGTCTTTAACTCTGGAGTTATTTTAAGGATTGGAGAGTTAATTTAAAGACAGAAGAGTTAACTTTAGGCTTGCCTGAGGTAAAATGTTTCCTGAATACTACATGCCTTATCACCATGGTAACAACTCTAGAAGAATTATTAAAGACAGGAGATAAGCTTAGTGAATTGAGGCCAATGGCCTCAATTCACTAAGATCATGCTGGAGATAATAAGGCAAGAGAAAACTTACCTCACACGATGAGAGAGTTAATTTACCTCCTCTGTAGTTAATTTACCTCCTCTGTAGTTAATTTACCTAATCTGTAGTTAATTTACCTCCTCTGTAGTTAATTTACCTCCTCTGTAGTTATTTTCACACGCAGTTAATTAACAGCCTTTCTTTAACTCTGTAGTTATTTTAAGGATTGGAGAGTTAACTTAAAGACAGAAGAGTTAACTTTAGGTTTGCCAGAGGTAAAATGTTTCCTGAATACTACATGCCTTATCACCATGGTAACAACTCTAGAAGAGTTATTAAAGACAGGAGATAAGCTTAGTGAATTGAGGCCAATGTGTGTCTGCTTGGAGGAGGTAAGTCCACCTCTGCCTCCTCTCGTTTTAACAATTTTAGTAAATGTTATTCTTTTGGCGCCTCTGTCTGCATATACAGTTCCTGTGTCCACCCTTGGTGGAGGGGTAATGCCCCATATTCCCTATCTACAGAGACTGACTTCATAATCCTAAGTGGGGACAAGTCTAATATCCCCACCTGCTGATATTGTGGTTACCTGGATTGTAACCCTTGTTTGTGAGTATATCTGCATGCTTACCTCTACATATCCATTTTACCAGTTCATACTACACTATATTGCGCTCTCTGTGTCTCCATCTTTGAATTTGCACTTTGTTGTCCCTTCTCTCTCTCCATTTGGCCAGTAAATGCTGCCATTTAATACACTTACAGCTGGGGATGATCAACGAGATGCAAATATTTCCGAGTTCTTGCAGGATTATGTCAATTTGTATGCACATTTATGAAGCTTGAAAATGAACTGATCATGTCCCACAAAGTTTTAAATTGATTTGTCCATTTTCAAGCTGCATAGCATAAAAATGTACGCAATTCTGCATGAACTGGGAAATATTTGCATCTCATTGATCATCCCTACTTACAGCACATCAGGAAAGAGGGGAGAGGAACAGTGGATTTTCACATTCTCCACACTTATAAAGACTCTGTAACACATTGAAATCAGGTGGAGGGGTGGTAAGATGAATCTCACATTACGCTACCTCCCCTGTTTATATGCAGTAATATAGTCCTAGCTCACAATACCATGTTTATCACTGCACATGGAACATTTAGGCAGTGTTTACACTTATCCATGCAAATTCCACATTCAATTTTTCCATGTTTTCCACTTGTCTGATTCTGTGTTTTGCAATGTATTTATTTTTTGGTTGTCCTTTGAATTTTTTTCCTCTGTAATATTTTCAGATTGCAACTTTTTTGTGCTTACCAATGAAGTTAATTTGCATGAGAATGTATCTAATTAACTTTAAAATCCAATTGAATTTTGCAAACAAATGTGATTTCTCGGTTTCCATTGTCTTACATCAAATAGCTCACGTAAAAAGGCAACCCTGCATCGCAATTTAAAAATGCTGAAGAATAACATAACGTACAAAAAAGAAAAATACAGGTCAATTGCAATGCCATTGAAATACATCAGATGTGTGATGAACGCAAAATCACAATTTTGCATGACATGCGCAAATTCCAGTAAGGGCCCATTCACACCTAAGCGATTAGCGGGCAATTCTCGCTAATCGCTAAAGCGCTATCGGTTTGTTACCCTATGGCAGTGTTCTCACTGCCGTGATTGGCAGCGATCGCGGGCATGTTGCGATTAACGCCAATCGCAAACTCGTTACCAGCAGTATTTTAGAGGCAATTCAGAAGCGGTCACGTAACAGTGCCTATAAAGCGCTGACCGCGATCGCTCTGAAATCACGGAAGTGTCCAGTGATTTTTACCACGCTAATCGTGGTAAAATCACTCCAGCAAAACGCTAGCACTAAGCGCTGGCGTTTGCGATTTTAAGTGTGAATGGGGCATTAGAGTTTTTTAAGCCATTCCCAGGTCAGTTTAACCTCCTTGGCGGTATGATTCTTTCTGGATTTTAGGGTGTAAAAGCAGTGCAATTATTTTGTGCTTTTAGACCCTAAAATACAGGAAAAATCATACCCTAAAGAGATTTTCAAGCAGCCCGGGACAGAACTTGCCTCCTTAAACCAGCACTGCATTTCTTCCTCCTGTCCTCCGGGGTGGTGCTCTATCTTTACGGTGCAGTGGCGTACCTAGGGCATTTGACACCCGGTGCTGGAAATTAAGTGACACCCCCTCCCCAAAAAAAGGGAAAGGAGCGAGTGCAGCCTACCAAGCGCGCCATGGCGGGTAAAGCCAGGTATAGATTGCCTGGAATAGTTGCCCCTAGTATCGGTTAGCCAGTTATAGGTGCCCATTGTACAAATGTTTGAAGTGTCTTGCTGGGAGCTCTATTTTATTGTGGAGAGTCAGGTGATCAATGCACCTAGTGACTTCAGACATGAACTGAAAGGGATATGGTAGCTGACATTTATTTCCTAAACCATGCACATTGCCTGGCTGTCCTGCTGATCCCCTGCCTCTAATCCTTATAGCCACAGACTCTGAGCAAGCATGCAGATCTGATGTTTCTGATTGAAGTCTGACTGGATTAGCAGCATGCTTGTTTCAGGTGAGTGATAAAGATACTACTGCTGCCAAAGCAATCAGCAGGACTGCCAGGTAACTGGTATTGTTTAAAAAGAAAAAAATATGGCAGCCTCCATATTAGATTGTGAGCTCTGCTGAGGACCATCAGTGATATGACTACGTACTCTTTAAAGTGCTGCAGAAGGTGTCAGTGCTATATTAATAAACTACTACTATGACTACTACTTTAATAATAATAATAATAATAATCTAGAACATTAGATTAGCTAAGGAAGGACTTATGAGATTGCAAGCAAATGACAAATACAGCAACCATGAGAGACCTCCAAATGACCAACACAGCAACCATGAGACTTTCAAATGACAAACACAGCAACCATGAGACCTCCAAATGACCAATGCAGCAACCATGAGGCCTCCAAGTGACCAATTTAGCAACCATGAGGCCTCCAAGTCACCAATTTAGAAACCATGAGACCTCCAAGTGACCAAGTTAGCAACCATGAGGCCTTCAAGTGACCAAATTAGCAACCATGAGGCCTCCAAGTGTAAGGGCTCTTTTTCACTATGAAATGCGATCGCGATTCCGATCGCAATCGCGTTTCAATTTCCACCATGCGATTGTGATTGAGCTACTATACTCATTATAGTACAGCTCAATCGCATACAAAACGCGTCAGGATGACGATTGTGCTTTGACAAAAATCGCATCGCAATCGGATCGCACTAATGGAAATTGCTGCTGCAGTTTCCATTAGTTTAATGGAGCTTGCGATTTGCGATCCGAATCAAATTGCAAATCGCAGGGTAGTGGAAAAAAGCCCTTATTTTGATGTTTTCACGCAATTTACCGGGAAACATTTACATTTTGATTTACTGTATATTCTGGCGTATAAGACTACTTTTTAGCCCAGGAAAATCTTCTCAAAAGTCGTGGGTCGTCTTATACGCTGGTTATCATCCTCCGAGCCGGACTGGAGAATCTGCGGTTGCCACATATGGGGGGGGGGGGGGGGGAGCTCAAAAACGTCTGCAGCAGCATCCACCCCCCCCCCCCCCCCCCCCGTATGAGGCGACTGTATAAAGGCAGCAAGGGCAATGCTGTATTACCTTGTTTTTAATACAAAAAAAATACAAAAAACGTTTCTCAGTTTCAGCCATTATAGTTTTAACGACTTGAGGACTACAGTGTTAAACCCCCTTAAAGACCAGGCCAGTTTTTGCTTAATAGGCCACGGCAGCTTTAAGGCCAAGCTGCAGGGCCACACAACACAGCACACAAGTGATTTCCCCCCCCCCCTTTTTCCGCGCCAACAGAGCTCTCTGTTGGTGGGGTCTCATCGGCCACCAGATGTTTATTTTTTTATATAAATATTTATATGCATGTTTTTAATTTTTTTTTTATCTATTTATTTAATATGTATCCCTGCCCTCACCCCACCAGCCAATCCCTGTGATCGACTGTCATAGGCTTCAGCCTATGACAGCTAATCACTCCTGACACCATGGAGGGGACAGCCGTGTCACACGGCTGTCCCCAGTACAGAGCTGCTGCCGATCGCAGCGCTGTACATGACGATTAGACTGCGGTTTCGCCGTCTAACAATCTCCCGAGCGAATCTCCGCTCGGAGACTGAAGGCGGGGAGGAGCTCCGCCCCTGAGCAGGAGATGCACGCGATCTCTTGCAAAGTGCAGCCCCAGGACTTGCCACCAATTGGCGTTAGGCGGTCCTGGGGCTGCCGCCGCGGTCACACCCATTGGCATGAGGCAGTCTTAAAATAAAACATACCACCATAATTAAAACCCACAATTTTATTTGTCCCGGTTATTACACCGTTTAAATTATGTCCCTATCACAGTTTAAATTATGTGACACGGATACAGAGGTGCCAGAAGAATAAAAATCTCTAAAAAGTTTAAAATTTGTGGAGGCAGTACTGGACTTACCTCTTCCAAACAGACACAAGATATGCCAACAAACTTTAGCAGAACAAATTTATTTACATACTCCACGGAAAAATGCAATGTGTTTCGCAGGCATGACCCTGCTTCATCAGGCAATAGGTAGGAGTAGGTACAGTGCAGGTCTGTAGCTGGGCCAGGCGCCTCTGTCTTAAATTATGTCCCTATCACAATGTATTGCGACAATATATTATTTGGAAATATAGGTGTAATTTTTCTTTTTGTTTTTTGTACCCTTATGTAGTAAAATAACAGTTATATACCCTCACAAAATACATATTAAAATAAGCTAAGTCCCTAAGGCAACTGTTTATGTATTTTTTTAAATCTTTTTTTTTTTTTTTCCAAGTGTGTTTTTTTGGGATTCGTTTTATTACTTTTTAACAGGGGTGCTCGGATACCACTTTTCACTATTTGGAACTAATTCGGATCCGAATATCTAGATATCCGATCCAGGTCGGATTTATCCGACTTTGCAATTTTAAAACCCGAATTGAATTCGGATACCCGACCCCAGTATCCGGCCTGGATTTGGATATCTGGATTGAAAACCGGAAATGGTCTTTTACAGGCCTCTTAACTGTTTTAGAAGCTAAAAACATACCACCACTCTCTCACTCGTTCACTCTCTCACGCTCTCTCGTCTTCCAGGGATTTGTAGTATGTCAAAAGCAAGCTCACATACTTTGGCCAGGAATCAAACCCAGGTCAACTGCATGGAGGGCAGCTATGCTCACCACTATACCACCAACCACACACACAGCAAAGGACAGCACTTTGAAGTCTGGAAGACTCCAGGGCAAGGGTGGGAAGGATGAAAAGCTAGGTGGCCATGCAACCATTTCTGCTAACCTAAAGCTTACTTATAGACAGTCATATGAGGCACATGCCCGGGTGCAGGGCTGTGTGGTGAGTCAACACATTGGCTTAAAGCCGCATCTGCACGCGTAGATGCGGCTCCGATCCTCCTTATCAATCCAGCCGCTAATGCGGCTCGATTAATAAGATCCGACAGGACGGATCTTGCTTCCGCCGATTCCCTGCTCGCTCCCCGCGAGGGGACAATGGCAGGGAATCGAGCGGAAGATAAGTGGCGCCGGCGGGGACGAGCGGGGAATCGAATCCGGCGCGCGAGCGGGGACGCGGCGGGTAAGAGCGGGGACGCGGAGGAGGCGATCCGGCGGCTAATCGAGCCGCCTCTACGCGTGTAGGCTTAAGACTTTACCAAATCTAATGCTCCAATATGGAGAAGCTTCTCTGTTTGCTGTTTGCTTTTTTTGTTTTTAAAGGGAATGTCCAAGCAAAATAAAAAAAATGAGTTTCACTTACCTGGGGCTTCTACCAGCCCCATGCAGCCACCCTGTGCCCTCGTAGTCACTCACTGCTGCTCCAGTCCCCCGCTGGCAGCTTGCCGACCTCGGAGGTCGGCGGGACGCATTGCGTACATTTTTACGCATTCCCGCTAGTGCAGGAACATTAACACATAAATTTGTACGCATTACTGGTTCAATGCGTAAAAATGTACGCATTGAACCAGTAACGTGTAAAAATGTATGTGTTAATGTTCCTGCAGATGACTGCAGATCGCCTCCGCTGGAGGAAGGTGAGCTGCTTTGCCACTAACGATTCTTTTACAGGGGTAGCGCTGACAAGATGGAGGCGGAGAGGACCACCCAGCGCTGGAATCCACAGGGAGGTGAGTCGCTCTGCAGTTGTTGTTCCCGGGGGAGCGGGGACCAGCAGACCACACAGGGGGACAAGGCAGGGAGTCCCCGACGTAGCGGCGGGTCGGCGGTTCGTATCGACGGTCGTTTTTAAGTCGGGGAGTCCCTGCCTTTGGAATATAAGACACAGTGACTTTTTCCTCCCCATTTTTTGGGGAAAAAAGTGCGTCTTATATTCCGAAAAATACGGTACCTTTTTTCCCAGATTAAGATGCACTATAAATTACTTTTACTCCTAGGTTGCTGTCACTCACAGTGTGCAGTAAAGATCTGACAGGTTATGGACTAGTCCATCTCCTTATAGGGGATTCTCAGTATTTCCTTTATTCTTTACAATAGCACTTCCTGGAAATGATTTATACAAAGATGTTAGCTGATCTCCCTAATCCTTTTCACACCATTCTGACAACTGGATTAAGCAACTGCTGTTCATCATGTACTTTTGAAAATAAAGAAATCCTTGAGAATCCCCCATGAATCCTTGAGAATCCCCCATGAATATATATAGTGCATTTTACTCTGTGACAAACATACTTCATGTACATATGTATTTTTCATTTTATAATTTTTTAAACAGTAATCCTTTAACTTGGTTGTTTTGACAAGTTAAATTCCTATGCTACTTCTGCAAAGAGGAGTGACTTAAAAGGGACCAAGATATCACATTATAATCCATACATAAGGTGAGGTAGGATAGGTTTTTGATAAAAATTGGAGAACAGTATTATTATTATTTACTATTTATATAGAGCCGGCATCTTCCCCAGTGGTACACAGAGTACATTGTCTTGTCACTTAAAATGGTATGAAACTCAGCATTTCATCTTAGCACCAAAAGATTATATACAGCCTTAAACCTACTACCACACAAAAATTGTAGCAGAACAGCATTCAAACCGTTAAACACAGCATTTTGTTCTTCAGTGGAAAGTTCCTTGCTTCAGTTGGCAGCTTTCAGCCGCATCCAAAGAGGTGATAACATTATCTTTTGTTTTCATTCCTTTTTCAGATACATTTAGTAAACATTATCAAAGCGCTTAAACTGAGCTCTCTCTGCTTCTAGTTTGTGTGCACGTGAGAAGTGATCACTAGATGGATTTTAATATATAAATACAGCAGCTATGTAAAAAATGCAATGGCAGCTTTCAGAACAAATGAACTGTACTTTGGGACCTTGTAATTTGTAAACAGACGATATTACGTGTATGCAAAAGTAAATATGGTAACTGTATGGGTAATAGAAAGTAGGAAAGCACATTTTTATTAAATGTCATGCAAGAGTTTTATCCCTTTTTAAATGTTCCTTTAGAGCAGCCTTTCTCAACCTTTTTACCCTGGAGGAACCCTGCAAATAACTTTTGGATCTCAAGGAACCCCTGCAAACAATTTTTTGGTCTCGAGGAACCCCTACATTTATTTTTCAGGAGGCATGGTCTTTAACAGTAGGTTAGGCTGCTAATTTCACTATCTCCTATTACACTGCCACTCATTATACTGTCTCCTGACCCCTCCATTTAGTGCTTTTTGTTACAGTACTACCTATTATAGTGTGCTCTAGTATACTTCTCCCACGATGGGTAAAATGCCAAGGAACCCCTGCAGAGTCCTCAAGGAACCCTGGGGTTCCAGGGAACCCTGGTTGAGAAAGCCTGCTTCAGAGGGTCTCACAATCTAATCCTTACCATATTCATATGTCTGTATTGTGTAGTGCAGTGGCTCCCAAACTTTTCCGGCCCGGGGAACACTGTCTGACCAAATTTTTCTCCGGGGAACGGCGGGGGGGGAGGGGGGGGGGGGGGTTTGGGGGGCGCGGACTGGTGGTCGGGGATGCGGCCCCCGGTTGTTTGCGCGACCCCTGGTTGTTTGCGCAATCTAGTGGACTGTGCCGTGCGCAGCAGGCTATGGGGGGGGGGGGGGGGGCTGGGGTGCGGCTGCATAGCTAGCATAGTTGCCCCAGTGTAGGGAGTTTAGTTGCCTCAGTATAGCTAGTATAGTGCCCCAGTATAGCCACAATAGTGCCCCAGTATAGCTAGTATAGTGCCCCAGTATAGCCAGCATAGTGCCCCAGTATAGCCCCCCAGTATAGCGCCCCAGTATAGTGCCACAGTATAGTCCCCCAGTATAGCTAGTATAGTGCCCCAGTATAGCCAGTTTAGTGCCCCAGTATAGCCCTCCAGTATAGCTAGTATAGTGCCCCAGTATAGCCCCCCCAGTATAGCTAGTATAGTGCCCCAGTATAGCCAGTATAGTGCCCCAGTATGGCTAGTATAGTGCCCCAGTATAGCCAGTATAGTGCCCCAGTATAGCCAGCATAGTGCTCCAGTATAGCCCCCCAGTATAGCTAGTATAGTGCCCCAGTATAGCCCCCCAGTATAGCCAGTATAGTGCCCCAGTATAGCCAGTATAGTGCCCCAGTATAGCCCTCCAGTATAGCTAGTATAGTGCCCCAGTATAGCCCCCCCAGTATAGCTAGTATAGTGCCCCAGTATAGCCAGTATAGTGCCCCAGTATGGCTAGTATAGTGCCCCAGTATAGCCAGTATAGTGCCCCAGTATAGCCAGCATAGTGCTCCAGTATAGCCCCCCAGTATAGCTAGTATAGTGCCCCAGTATAGCCCCCCAGTATAGCCAGTATAGTGCCCCAGTATAGCCAGTATAGTGCCTCAGTATAGCCAGAATAGTGCCCCAGTATAGCCAGAATAGTGCCCCAGTATAGCTAGAATAGTACCCCAGGATAGCTAGTATAGTGCCCCAGAATAGTGCCCCAGTATAGTGCCCCAGTATAGCGCCCTCCCGCCCGTCCCCGCGGCCGCCGCTGTTATTACCTTAGCAGCTGCCGCTCTCCCCTCTCCGGCGCATGTGTTTATTCTAGCAGCGTATCTCCGGCTGCTCTGTGTGATGCGGAAGGAAGGGGGAGAAGAGGACGGCACACCAGGCAACGTTCCGCGGCACACTAGTGTGCCGCGGATAGAGTTGGGCCGAACCTCCGATTTTAGGTTCGCGAACTTCCGCGGAAGGTTCGGTTCGCGTTAAAGTTCGCGAACCGCAATAGACTTCAATGGGGATGCGAACTTTGAAAAAAAAAATAATTATGCTGGCCACAAAAGTGATGGAAAAGATGTTTCAAGGGGTCTAACACCTGGAGGGGGGCATGGCGGAGTGGGATACATGCCAAAAGTCCCGGGGAAAAATCTGGATTTGACGCAAAGCAGCGTTTTAAGGGCAGAAATCACATTGAATGCTAAATGACAGGCCTAAAGTGCTTTCAAACATCTTGCATGTGTATACATCAATCAGGTAGTGTAATTAAGGTACTGCTTCACACTGACACACCAAACTCACCGTGTAACGCACCGCAAACAGCTGTTTGTGTAGTGACGGCCGTGCTGGACTGGTGCGCACCATGGCGAGAGTGCAGGTTTTGGTGGCTTTACAGCCCATATGGTCGCCTGGCTGATGTAGCTGAATGACAGAACAGTGACTGTCCAGCTGATCAAATTTGGTTTGATCACAATGAGGCAACGACCTTATTATCGTGGGTGTGCCCCCCGAGACACTCATCTAGGCGCCGGTCATTGCTTCATTGTGATACGCAAGCCCCTTCACCACGGCAAGGTAATGATCACGAAGGGGAATAGGCGCATGTACATGCCTTTTCTTTTGTTGTTGCAGCTGCCCGCAGTGCAGCCAGAAAAATTAGGCAGTCATGTTCACGCACCAGAAAAATTATTACAGCGGCCGCTGCTAGCAGCGGCCTAAAAAATTCAGCAATCCGCCTGGAGTCCCGGACCCTGTTGGTGGTGGCGGAGAAGGTAGTCAAGCGGCCTGCAGGCAGACATGCTGTGTGGAGGGACTGGGAGCGACTTAGTCTTCTTGGGGCAGGGCAGGCAGCCAGTCACACGGCGTGCAGGCAGAGATGCTATGAGTGCGGGGACTGACTTAGTCTTGGGCCGCCACTGTATACCTTCACTGAACAGGTATACAGTGGCGGGTCCACTGAACAGAACAGGTATGCAGTGGCGGATTCACTAAACAGAACAGGTATACAGTGGCGGGTTCACTGAACAGGTATACAGTGGCGGGTCCACTGAACAGAACAGGTATGCAGTGGCGGGTTCACTGAACAGGTATACAGTGGCGGGTCCACTGAACAGAACAGGTATGCAGTGGCGGGTTCACTAAACAGAACAGGTATACAGTGGCGGGTTCACTAAACAGAACAGGTATACAGTGGCGGGTTCACAGAACAGGTATGCAGTGGCAGGTTCACTGAACACAACAGGTATGCAGTGGCGGGTTCACTGAACAGGTATACAGTGGCGGGTCCACTGAACAGAACAGGTATGCAGTGGCGGGTTCACTAAACAGAACAGGTATACAGTGGCGGGTTCACAGAACAGGTATGCAGTGGCAGGTTCACTGAACACAACAGGTATGCAGTGGCGGGTTCACTGAACAGGTATACAGTGGCGGGTCCACTGAACAGAACAGGTATGCAGTGGCGGGTTCACTGAACAGGTATGCAGTGGCGGGTCCACTGAACAGAACAGGTATGCAGTGGCGGGTTCACTGAACAGGTATACAGTGGTGGGTCCACTGAACAGAACAGGTATGCAGTGGCGGGTTCACTGAACAGGTATGCAGTGGTGGGTTCACAGAACAGGTATGCCGTGGTGGGTTCACAGCACAGGTATGCAGTGGTGGGTTCAATGAACAGGTATACAGTGGCGGGTCCACTGAACAGAACAGGTATGCAGTGGCAGGTTCACTGAACAGGTATGCAGTGGTGAGTTCACAGCACAGGTATGCAGTGGTGGGTTCACAGAACAGGTATGCAGTGGTGGGTTCACAGAACAGGTATGCAGTGGTGGGTTCACAGCACAGGTATGCAGTGGTGGGTTCAATGAACAGGTATACAGTGGCGAGTCCACTGAACTGAACAGGTATGCAGTGGTGGGTTCACAGAACAGGTATGCAGTGGTGGGTTCACAGCACAGGTATGCAGTGGTGGGTTCAATGAACAGGTATACAGTGGCGGGTCCACTGAACAGAACAGGTATGCAGTGGCAGGTTCACTGAACAGGTATGCAGTGGTGGGTTCACAGCACAGGTATGCAGTGGTGGGTTCACAGAACAGGTATGCAGTGGTGGGTTCACAGAACAGGTTTGCAGTGGTGGGTTCACAGCACAGGTATGCAGTGGTGGGTTCAATGAACAGGTATACAGTGGCGGGTCCACTGAACAGAACAGGTATGCAGTGGCAGGTTCACTGAACAGGTATGCAGTGGTGGGTTCACAGCACAGGTATGCAGTGGTGGGTTCACAGCACAGGTATGCAGTGGTGGGTTCACAGCACAGGTATGCAGTGGTGGGTTCACAGAACAGGTATGCAGCCAGACAGGAACAAGTTAAGCCTAACTAATCTTTCCCTGAGAGACAGTCTGCAGCAGCTCGCCCTACTCTCACTAACGCAGGCAGCACACGAGTGACCGTAATGGCCGCCGCTGCCTGCCTTATATAAGGGGGGGGTGGGGCTCCAGGGGCTAGTGTAGCCTAATTGGCTACACTGGGCCTGCTGACTGTGATGTAGAGGGTCAAAGTTGACCCTCCATGTGCATTATGGGGCGAACCGAACTTCCGCAAAGGTTCGCCTGCGGGACGCGAACGCGAACCACCGAAGTTCGCGTGGAACCGTTCGCAGGCGAACCGTTCGGCCCAACTCTAGCCGCGGAACACTGGTTGAAAAACACTGGTGTAGTGTATGCATCATAGTCTGGGGCCAATTTAGGGGCAAGCCAATTTACTTATCTGTATGTTTTTTGGGATATGGGAGGAAACCGGAGTGTCTGGTGGAAGCCTATGCAGACATGGGGAGAACATACAAACTCTGTGCAGATAGTACCTTGGCTGGAATTTGAACCAGGGACTCAGCGCTGCGAGAGTTGTAACTACTATGCTACCATGCTCCCTATGAGTATATATAGAGCATGTAGAAGAAAAAATTACAGATCGGGTCCGTTCTACTCCGTAGGCGCAGACGGGTCGTGCCTGAGCAGTAGAGCAGACCCAATCGGGCTCAGTTATTTCCGCCCGAGTGGAGAGCCACTAGTGTGCCTCCGGGAGGCTCCCGACAAGCGGATCTTCGGGGATCCTAGTGCTGGATCCTCTCTGCTGAGGAGGAAGGGGAAATCCTCCTTAGGATCCAGGGGCTTCACCTTCCCAAGGTAAGTACCCCCTAGGGACAGTTTTTTTCACTACAAGTACTACAGTAAGTTATACATCTGGGCAAGCATATGATGTTTAATGGAAATGTCTCTACATCTTAGGTCAAAGGGCTTTGGCTTAATTGATGGTTTTTGGGTTCAGACTTATGCTAGGTACACACAATGAGATTTTATGTTAGATTTACTGTCAGATCGATTATTTCTGACAGGTCCCATCTGATTTCCGATCAATTTTCCATAGAAGTAAATGGAAAACTGATTGGAACTCAGATCGAACCTGTCGGTAATACTCGATCTGACAGCAAATCTAACATAAAATCAAATTATGTGTACCAAGCATTACTGACCAGAAAAAGTGTTTGATCTGGGGGAATTGCCAATTTGTAATAGAAATTTGTCAAGAAAGGTCTTTCCTACTACCAATTACTGAATCTGAGAGAGCCTAAGCGCTTTGAGTCCTATGGGAGAAAAGCGCTATAGAAATGTTATTGTATTGTATTGTATTTTATTTGTTCAAATGTTTTTTATTCCTTCACACCACAAGTCTATCACGCTAGGTCCTTTTTCGGTCCCTACCTGTTAAAAAATAAGCTGTCTAGGCCTGGTGGAAATGCCATGTTTAGACTAATAGGTGCCATCAGATCATTCCTATTAGACATTTTGCACTTCTTACAACAAAAGGGAAAAAAAAGCTGATAGGTTAGATTTAAAGAGACACTGAAGCGAAAAAAAAAATTATGATATTATGATTTGTATGTGTAGCACAGCTAAGAAATAAAACATTAAGATCAGATACATCAGTGTTGTTTCCAGTACAGGAAGAGTTGAGAAACTCCAGTTGTTATCTCTATGCAAACAAGCCATTAAGCTCTCAGACTAAGTTAGTCATGGAGAGGGCTGTTATCTGATTTTTTTATCTCAACTGTTCCTGGACTATTTACTTTTCCTCTGCTAGAGGAGAGGTCATTACTTCTCAGACTGCTCTGAAAGACTCATTTTGAATGCTGAGTGTTGTGTAATGTGCACATATTATAGAATGATGCAATGTTAGAAAAAAACACTATATACCTGAAAATAAAAGTATGAGAATATTTTCTTTGCTGCTAATCTTCTAGTAATTATTCATAGTACACAACCAATTCACTATATCATATTTTATTTTCGCTTCAGTGTCTCTTTAATGAAAGGGTGAGTGTCGGTATCAGATTGAGGGTATCCTATCTCGATCCAGGGAAGGTTTTCCAGTGGGAAGCTAATGAAAGCTTGATTAATCCAATCCTTGGTTAGCGACTGTATCCAGTATAATACCCTGATTATATGTGATAATTGTGGAGATCTGGTAAACCAACTCCCCCATTAGTTTTAGCTAAGGTGAGTACTAGGGACTTTTTTGGATCAGACAAACTTAGTTATTAGCAAATGGTGTTTAGACAGAAACTATGAGGGTAATTCTAGGAAGGGTCTGAAACTGGTAATAAAGTTGATTTTAACTGTGCTCCCCATTTAATGAAGTCTTGTTCTATTTTATTTGCCAATGGGACAAAATTGAAGGCAAACGACTATCTCATATCAGCAGGAATTTTGATGCCCAGATATGAAATTGCAATTGGTTCCCCTTTAAACGGTATGTAGGCCCTGCATGTCTGTATAATATTCTCAGTTAAGGAAATGTTAAGTGCTGAGGGCTTAGAGTAATTTATCTTGAGACTGGAAATGCTTCCAAAGTCAGCCAGGTACTTTATGAGATTTGCAAAATACAAGAAGTGAAATCTCACTCCAAGTCAGCCAGCAATACAGCATGTCAGCCAATAAAAAGATCCAAATACCTGCACCTGTGTCTACCATACTAAATCTAGCAAGTGCTTAAAAATACAGCCACAGACAGGAGAGAGAGCTCAGTAGCACACAAACTTTAAGAGATTTAGCAGGGATAGTTCAGGATTCGTTATAAAAAAAGAGCATGTCTTCAATGAAAGTAGCTATTTTTTACTCGGAATGCCCCACTATCACGCCCTGGATATAAGGGTTCACAGGCTCGGACTGAGCCAGCGGGAGCTCGGGATTTTGCACGGTAGGCCCTTTAATTACAGGGCCCTGGGGGCACCGAGCACTGTAGGAGGGGTCACAGGCACAGCGCAGGAAGGAGGAGCAGCGGGGAGGGGGGGCATTCCCCCCCCCTCACCTGGGGGCCCCCCTTCCATGCAGCCTGGCCCGAATCCCTTCTGTGACAGACCTCAGATCGCAGCGACAGCAAAGTGACAGGCCACACACGCTATCCACACTCATCCTATTGCAAATACGGAAGTGATGTCATTGGGCTTGATTCACAAAGTGGTGCAAACTGTTTAGCACGGGTGTGCTAAACAGTTAGCACGTGAAGTGCCGTTCGACGCACTTTGCGCACGCAAAAGTCTGCGATCGTGCGAATCGCGGCACTTTGCGCGCGCAAAAGTCCGCGAATGGCACTTCACGTGCTAACTGTTTAGCACACCCGTGCTAAACAGCGTGCACTGCTTTGTGAATCAAGCCCATTGACCTCTGACGTCACTTTCGCATTTGGAGTACATTGAGCGCGGATGGCATGCGCGGCCTGTGACTCTGCTGTCGCCACGATGTGGGGTCTGTCATTAAGAAGAGATCGGGGACAGGCGGCAAGACCGGACGCCGCGAGATCTGAGGTCTGTAACTGCACCCTGCCCCAGCACCCTGCACTAGCACCCTGTCCCTGCACACTGCCCCAGCACCCTGCACTAGCACCCTGTCCCTGCACTGTACCCTGCCCCAGCACCCTGTCCCTGCACCCTGCACTGCACCTTGCCCCAGCACCCTGTCCCTGCCCCATCACCCTACACTGCACACTGCCCCAGCACCCTGCCCCAGCACCCTGTCCCTGCACTGCACCTGCCCCAGCACCCTGTCCCTGCACTAGCACCCTGCACTGCACCTGCCCCAGCACCCTGTTCCTGCACTGCACCCTGCACTAGCACCCTGTTTCTGCACTGCACCCTGCACTAGCACCATGTCCCTGCACAGCACCCTGTCCCTGCACTGCAACCTGCCCCTGAACTGCACCCTGCCAGAGCACCCTGTTCCTGCGCTGCACCCTGCCCCAGCACCCTGTCCCTGCACTTCACCCTGCCCCAGCACCCTGTCCATGCACTGCACCCTGCCCCAGCACCCTGTCCCTGCACTGCACCCTGCCCCAGCACCCTGTCCCTGCCCCAGCACCCTGTCCCTGCACTGCACCCTGCCCCAGCACCCTGTCCCTGCACCAGCCTGAACTGCCCTAACCAGCACCCTGTCCCTGCACCCATCCTGCACACTGCCCTAACATGCACCCTGTCCCTGCACCCATCCTACACACTGCCCTAGTGTAACGATTGGTGTAGCAACACAGACGTCTGATTATGTGTGATCTGCAGAATCACCAATAATACAAGTATAGCTGGCAGAATACAAAGTATGTAGTGCTTGGTGCAACAGTAACAGAATAGTTTAGCTAGACCTCACCAGAAGAGCTGGTGGGCACTATTGGTACACAGTAACTGATTAGTTTGGCTTAACCTCACCAGAGGAGCTGGTGGGTACTATTAGAAGAGCACCTCACCAGTGACAAGGGCTCACTGGTGAGTAGAAAGGTCAGACAGGCTAGGATCAGTAACAGGCGGGCAGGTACAGTACAGAATCGGTAGGCAAGAGAGTAGTAAGATCTCAGGCAGGGTTCAGCAACAGAGTCAGATGGGCAGAAGTACAGAAACGATAAGCTAGAGCAGAGTCAGAGGGTAGCCAGAGTCATACACAGAATATCAAAATACAGTAATACAATAATCCTAGTCTTGTGTGAAATCCCTGGTTTCCTCCCAGATCAAAGCACACCAGATACTATCTAAGGTCTGAGCACTAACACGTGAGTATTCGCAACAGCAGACAAGTTGCGAGTGAACAGTGAAGGCTTTTGAAGCAGAGGAGACCCCACGTTCGCACACCCACAATGATCAGCCAATCTGGAGCGCCGTGAGTCTCCTCTGACGTTAGCCGACCGGCCGGTCAGCTGATGCGCCTCCTCCCCGCATAAAGGGTCCTGTCTCCGTGCGCGCCCGTGAGATACGGCAACCCTATGTGCAATAGACAAACCCGTCCTCGGCATACAAGACGCCAGAGGCACGGGCGAAGTCCCTGAGCAGGAAGGCAAGGCGGCTGCGGAGACACCCTGCGTGCCCGCAGCCGCCGTTTCTGCGGATGTTACACCTAGCCTGCACCCTGTCCCTGCACCCATCCTGCACACTACGCTAACCTGCACCCTGTCCCTGCAGCCAGCCACCAGCCTGCACACTGCCCTAACCAGTACCCAGCAAGCACCCTGCACCCAGCCAGCAATTGGGGGTCCACTATGGCTACCTAAAATCTAGGGGCGCATTTTTCTACCTAATACTTATATCTATAGGCACATAGCTATCTAATTATTTTATTTGGTGAACATGCCGGTTTAATTTATATATCCAGGGTGGACTTGGCTACTAAATTGTTTTATCTTGAGGCATCGGTCTATGTAATTTGTTTATTGAAAGTCACCTGGCTACTTAATTATTTTATCTGGTTGACTGTTACGACTTTATTTTTATTGGGCAGCATGTGACTACTTGATGAATTATCTGATGGCATGAGACTGCTTGATGAATTATCTGATGGCATGAGACTGCTTGATGAATTATCTGATGGCGAGCCCCAGGCTGAAATTTTCCTGGTGGGCCCTTAGTGTCCCAGTCCGACCCTGAGGGTTCATTCTGACCATATTTAAGAATAGTTATAATGTGCGTATATAAGAGGGGACAACGGCCACCCCTGGCGAGTGACGTTTAAAAAAAGTTAAGATACCCGATGTGACATGATGAGATGGACATATGTATGTACGGTGCCTAGCACACCAATAACTATGCTGTGTTCCTTTTCTTCTTTATCTGCCGGAAAGAGTTAAATATCAGGTATGTATGTGGCCGACTCAGTCCTGACTCAGACAGGAAGTGAGTACAGTGTGACCCTCACTGATAAAAAATCCCAACTATAAAACACTTTCCTAGCAGAAAATGGCTTCTGAGAGCAAGAAAGATATAAAAAGGGGACTTTCTTATCAGTGAGGGTCGCACTGTAGTCACTTCCTGTCTCAGACCATACTAGGCCTGCACAGTACGCTCCTGGTAACATCAGCGGGAACAAGGACACGGCAACGCAGGCGCAGTGGTTTTCATACTTTAAAGTCTGAAATTCCAGAAGTGAACCGGAGGCGGGGCCAGTGCATCGGTGAATGGCTGCACGGGCACAGGATGTCTGCAGGGAACCATTAGAAGCCCCAGGTAAGTTCAACTCATTTTCCCCCGACCCCTACAGTATTCTAATTAATTGTTTGTGTTGTGAGCGGCCATGCTGGGTAGATACCAACTAAAACTCAAATTTGAGGAGACGCTAAGGTGCTAAGGATTATTATATCAATTCAAAAATATGTCACTCGCGTCTTCAATTGGTTATCAAAAAAATACTTTATTGTGCGTTACAAAACCACAAGCTGGGTACACTCGTACCTGTATTAAAACTTCCCGTTTAAAATGAAACACAAGGCTGGCGTGCTAGAGTTCTCTCTTCTGCCACTAGTCCTAGCCTAGCGTGTACTAAAGAGGGTCACCCGGATTGTAAAGCCTATGCAAAGCCCCCCTCTGCACTTTGGCATCACTGGACCGTTGTGTGGCCCCACCACCATGGATGCACACCGAGGCCTCATTTACACCACTCACTATTAGGTTGCAACCTTTTAACTATTGCTGCCTGTAATTGTGGAGCTGTGGAGTTTTGTACAGTGACTACATTTAGGATGCCAATTTTCTATATAATTCCGAAAATTCATAAAAATAGAGACACGCCCCCGGGACGTCCTACAGTCTCGGGGATAGGTGGACCCTTGGAGAATTTGGGGAAGTTTTTGGATGGAAAATTGAAACATATGGTGGAAGGTTTACCCTTGTTTGTACGTGATAATGGTGATGTTATCTGTGTTCTGGAGGAGATGAGAGTGGAGGACGGTGACATCATTGCCAGTATTGACGTAGAAGGGCTCTACACATCAATTCCGCATGAGACAGGCCTTGCAGTGACAGCTTTTTTCTTACAGGAATACCACCCTGACTCGCCACTTCATAACCAGTTCATTTTGGATGCATTACAATTGGTTCTGGAGTTTAATTGCTTTTCGTTTGATGGTCGTTTCTACCGCCAGGCCAGGGGCACGTCTATGGGGGCATCTTGTGCCCCAGCATATGCCTGCCTCCATTTAGGACTCTGGGAGAGGCAGGATGTGTATCCTATGTACCTCTTCTAACGGCACGTAGTGCTGTGGCTGAGGTTCATAGATGACGTGCTCCTGGTCTGGCAGGGAACAAGTGAACAGCTGAAGATGTTTGTGGAAGAATTAGGACAAAATGGGAGAAATTTGAGTTTTACGTATCAGTATGATAAGGATGGCTTGTCTTTTTTTAGACTTGATGATCTTTAAACATGAAAACAAATTGCTATCTAGGACGTATAGAAAACCCACAGCAGGAAACACACTCTTACACTATTCCAGTCATCATTTGATATCACAAAGGAAAGCGGTTCCGGGAGGTCCTGAAAGGAACACTGAAAAAAAGTAAATCTGGGAAAAATGATCCAGTTAGATTTGTTACAATTTATGGGTCCCACTGGTATGAATTGCATGAACTATTAGAGAAACATTGGAATATTTTGATGTTAGATCATAAGATTAGAAATATAGTTGGGGAACGACCTTATATGACAGCAAGAAAGGCGTTGAACCTGAAAGACCGCCTAGTATGGTCAGAGTTTAACTCATAGAAAAATGAAACCTGGTTGGGACGATGTCCTAGGAAAGTAGGAATGTTTAGCTGTGGAGACTGCAGAGTCTGTAGGTTTGTGGAGAGAAGTAAAGAATTTACCAATGCAAAGGGTACACGGACTTATAAAATCAGGGACAATATTAATTGTAATACTGAGAGAGTAGTATACTGTATAAAATGTCCTTGCAGACTAATGTATATAGGTAAAACAAAAAGAAAATTAGGGACACGCATTGGGGAGCATGTAAAAAATATTGAAGAAGCAGACCCAGACAGCCCCTTGGGAACACACTTTGAAAAATATCACAAAGGAAACCCAGAGGTACTGACATTTAAAGGAATTGTGAAACAACATCTACCCAGAAGAGGAGGGGACATAGAGAATGAACTTTATAAAATAGAGGCCAAATGGATCTACCAACTGGGAACGTTAATCCCAAGAGGTCTGAACTCTGACCTAAACCTGGCGTATTTCCTTGGAACATAAAATCATGATGCTCTGTATATGTCCACCTGTACCTATCTTCCTCATGATCTATTGCTAAAAAAAAAAAGCAGGTGTGATAAGTAATGTAATTAAAAAATAAGCTATAAGCACTGAGAAAGGGTAAAAGAAAGAAAACAAAGAATAAATCAAATAAAACAGACTCTTGGCTGCAGTAGAGTCTGAAAATGAAACTTGCTGGTATTTGTATAATGAGAGAAATACCTCATATAGAGAATTTATGTGTTGAAAGTACCTCACATCATTTACTGATGAAGAAGCGGCTGTACAAAAGGACTGATTGTGTTATAGGATGTGCCTTTAAAAACAGATACAAGCCACTCCTTCGTTAGTCAGAGGGATTTAAGGATGACAAGTACATGATTCAGACAGCCCCCTTCCGTTTTGAGAAAGCCTCGGTGGGTGGGGCGAAAAGCATCAGCGGGCGGGGCTGCAAGCGAGGCTGACGTGGAGGAATACAGCAGCATGGCGACCACGGCCTCCTGAGAGGCACGGAAGACTTCTATACAGAGGCCGGTTGAGCAAAGCGGTGGGTCAGTGACTGTGACTACCACAGCAGCTCCTGGCCGAAGAAATGACAGTTTGAGCAAGTCTGTTGACGGCTAACAGTGAGTCAACAGACTACACTAAGTTTATGATAAACAAACCTACATGATGCAGTGCATAAAGTTACCATTGTGTTTCAAGTTGTACTCATGATGTGTGGACACTGGCCGGGACTGATATTAAGGGAAGATTATACTGGATGAAAGATCTGATGATAAGATACACACTGTATCCGAGGTGTACTCTTTACAGCCAATTTATAGTATGCAGCAGCTCCACAATTACAGGCAGCAATAGTTAAAAGGTTGCAACCTAATAGTGAGTGGTGTGAATGAGGCCTCGGTGTGCATCCATGGTGGTGGGGCCACACAACGGTCCAGTGATGCGAAAGTGCAGGTTTTTTTTTGCATAGGTTTTACAAGCCGGGCGACCCTCTTTAGTGCACGCTAGGCTAGGACTAGTGGCAGAATAGAGAACTCCAGCACGCCAGCCTTGTGTTTCATTTTAGACGGGAAGTTTTAATACAGGCACGAGTGTACCTAGCTTGTGGTTTTGTAACGCACAATAAATTATTTTTTTGATAACCAATTGAAGACGCGGGTGACATATTTTTGAATTGACCCCTACAGTATTCCTTTAAGTTAGGCAGGAGAGGGGAAATCTGGTTGGCCATTATTATTGCAAAAATGTTAATATCTTTGTTTAACAATGATATGGTTCTACAGTTAGCGCAACTAGTTGGGATCTTTGCCCTCCTTTTTGATCAGGGCTGGGCCGAGGCAGAGGCGAGAGTGGCTTCAGCCTCAGTGCGCAGTGTAGGAGGGGGAGCACAACTCACTTAGTTATCATTCCTCTATTGTGTTTGAAGCAGAGAGAAATACGAAAAGGGGATACATGGCAGTGACTGCAAGCCAGATAATGAGAGAGTAGGGTGTTGGGGGCGCTGGGGCATCTCAGTCTAATAGCAATCAGTGTATGACAGCTGGGGCGGGAAGGATGGAGGGGCGCACTTTGGTGTCTCAGCCTTGGGTGCTGGAGGACCTTGTCCCAGCTCTGTTTTTGATAATAATGATGTGTGCTTCTAAAAGTTGAGGGGAGGAACAAGTGTTGAGTTAACCGCATTAAATGCGGTGGTAAAAGGGTCAACTATAATATTAGCAGATTTTTCATAATTTGGAGCAAGTAGCCCAGGCATGTCCAATGTCTGGCACAGGGGCCAAATGTTGCCTGCTGAGCCAATTCTGGTGGAGCTTTCTCTACAGTTGTTAATTCCATGCGGCCCCCAAGCCATAGCTGTGGTGCCACATGCAGGGACCAGCAGCAGTAACGGGCACTGATGAGCAGCTGCCAATGTGCTAACTGCACACGGTATATGGGCTATTTCCCATGGAAATGTTTCATTTGACAAAATGTCACAGGCATATAGTGTACCTAGTGGCAATCAGCAACAATTGTGTTTAATTTTGATAGTCCGGCCCCCTAGCACTTTCTAGATGGGCAATACGACCCTTTGTCTAAAATGTTTGGACACCCCTGAATTAGCCTGTCTGGACCTGGGGTTTTACCTAGTTTAACCCCTTTAATAGTCAGCAAAAATCCCTTCCCTTGTAATTGGAACATTTAAGGACTCTCTTAGATGTTGATCAAGGGCTTTATGTCCAAACTGAGTTTTCTGCTCTTTATCAGACTTGTTTGAGCAATCTGCCTTGGGACCTTCAATATTGTAAAGCTCTTCATAAGAATTACTAAAAACCTCAAGATTTTTTTATTTTAAATGACATGTTTTTGTCCTTTTGTTTTCTTCAATGGCCTTGGTTTGTTTCAGGCAGTTGGCTTTTTCTGTCTTCTCACCAAGGCTGAACTAATTTTATTATTCCATTTGTGAAATATTTTCTCGCTTTGTAATACCTGTTTTTTGGCTGAAAAGTATTGGAGTTTTTGGACCGAGAGTTCAGTTCTATAAGGGTCTGCTGTGCTACATCCTTTTTGTTTACACTTTCTTGTTTAGCAATTTTTCCTAGAAGCTGATTTATTTACTTTCCTGTTTCATTCCTTTTAGAAGCAACCACCCACATAAAATCCCCCCATGACTGGTTTGAAAGCCTCCTAAATTGTCAGAACTTATGTATCATCTACACTGCTCTATTTTAAAGGAATACTGTAGGGCAGTGATGGCGAACCTTTCAGAGGCCGAGTGCCCAAACTGCGACCTGAAATCGAATTATTTATCACCGAGTTCCAACATGGCAATTTCTATTAAATACTGGCTGCGTGGCCCCATGTGTGCGCCTTTTTGTCACTCCAAACAAGAGAACCTGTGCCCCCCTGCCCCCCGTGGTCCTCCCTCCCCTCATGAAAATAATTACAATGAGGCAATGTTTCACCATAAAATAATCATAAAGCAGCAATGTTTCACTAGAAAATAATCGTAATGCGGCAATCGATCACAAGAAAATATTCATAATGTGGCAATCTTTCACCAAAAAATAATCGTCATGCAGCAATGTTTCACTAGAATAAAATCGTAATGGGGCCAGCATTTCAACAGAAAATAATCGTCATGCAGCAATGTTTTTACTAGAAAATAATCGGAATGCGGCAATCGATCACAAGAAAATATTCATAATGTGGTAATCTTTCACAAGAAATTAATCATCATGCAGCAATGTTTCACTAGAAAAAAATTGTAACGGGGCCAGCGTTTCAACAGAAAATAATTGTCATGCAGCAATGTTTCACTAGAATAAAATCGTAACGGTGCCAGCGTTTCAACAGAAAATAATCGTCATGCAGAAATGTTTTTACTAGAAAATAATCGTAATGCGGCAATCGATCACAAGAAAATAATTATAATGTGGTAATCTTTCACAAGAAATTAATCATCATGCAGCAATGTTTCACTAGAAAAAAATTGTAACAGGGCCAGCATTTCAACAGAAAATAATCGTCATGCAGCAATGTTTCACTAAAAAAAACGTAATGCAGCAATAGTTCACCAGAAAATATTCATAATGTGGCAATCTTTCACCAGAAAATAATCGTCATGCAGCAATGTTTCACTAGAAAAAAATCGTAACGGGCCAGCATTTCAACAGAAAATAATCGTCATGCAGCAATGTTTCACTAGAAAAAAATCGTAATCTGGCCAGCGTTTCAACAGAAAATAATCGTCATGCAGCAATGTTTCACTAAAAAAAACGTAATGCAGCAATAGTTCACCAGAAAATATTCATAATGTGGCAATCTTTCACCAGAAAATAATCGTCATGCAGCAATGTTTCACTAGAAAAAAATCGTAACGGGCCAGCATTTCAACAGAAAATAATCGTCATGCAGCAATGTTTCACTAGAAAAAAATCGTAATCTGGCCAGCGTTTCAACAGAAAATAATCGTCATGCAGCAATGTTTCACTAGAAAATAATCGTAATGTGGCCAGCGTTTCAACAGAAAATATTGTAACCTGTAAAAAAAAGTATTTACTCACCTGGCAGAAGTCTCCCCACTCGGCGGCGGCCTGCAGCTCCCCGATGATCTTCCTGCAGCCAGCTGAAAGTCCCGCGCTGACAGGACGCGCTGACATTTGACCAGGCTCCCCTGCGAGCAGAGCGGGGAGGGGGTGGAGGCGGAACATTCAAAAGCATCTCTGTGCAAGGATGCTAGTCCTACTCCGCCCCCTCTAAACACATGACATGCGGACTCGGAGTTCTCGGCGGCGGGGGTTATTCATTGAGATTAGTAATGGTGGCGGACACAGCACGCGTGCCCACAGAGACGGCTCCGCGTGCTGCTTCGGGCATGTGTGCCATAGGTTCGCCATCACTGCTGTAGAGGATTGGGGGAAAATTAGTTAAACTTACCCGGGGCTTCTAATGGTCCCCTGCAGACATCCTGTGCCTGCGCAGCCACTCACTGATGCTCTGGCCCCGCCTCCAGTTCACTTCTGGAAATTCAGACTTTAAAGTCTGAAAACCACTGCGCCTGCGTTGCCATGTCCTTGCTAGAGATGTAGCGAACGGTTCGCCGGCGAACGGTTCCAGGCGAACTTAGGGGGTTCGCATTCGCCTGCACCAGGCGAACTTTTGCGGAAGTTCAATTCGCCCCATAATGCACTATGAGGGTCAACTTTGACCCTCTGCATCACAGTCAGCAGGCACATTGTAGCCATTCAGGCTACACTAAGCCCTGGAGCCCCACCCCCCCTTATATAAGGCAGGGTCCGGCGGCCATTAGCCTCACTCGTGTGCCTGCTAGAGAGAGGAAAGGGACAGCTGCTGCAGACTTTTTCTCCTAGGGACAGATTAGTTAGGTTCTAGGCTGCTTTGCTTGCTCCTGACTGATTATTATTGCTTTTAAAGCACCCAGCACTTCCGGTTCCGGCGCCTCATGTAGGAGACGTGTCACAACGAGCTCCGCTCCCCGCCCGGGATTCCAACGCTGAACTGAGCCGAGACCCCGCTCCGATTGGCCTCAAAACTTAGAACGAGACATCAGAAGGGGTCCCGAGAGTCCGGATGGACAAGTTTGTGGCCAAAGCACCGCGAGTTAAAGATACGCCTAAGGCAAGAACCGGCGCCACAACAAGATCTAAAATGGCGGCGGCTGATCCAGACGGCGTGAAGGAGGCCGAGGATTCGGGTAGGCCCTTTGTGATAGACTATAAACAACTCGCTGCAGAGGTAGCACAGCATTTACAGCAAGATGTGACTGACATTATTTCCAAATCCCTCCACACGCATCTCGCCCCGATTACGGCCCAACTACAACAACACTCTCGCCGGATAGATGACACACAGAAACGGGTCAGCGCTTTAGAAGACGACTTCTCTTCACTTAAAAAGAAGTCTGACCTTCATGACAAGCAGCAGTATATACTGGCGGACCGGGTCGAGGGCCTCGAGAACAGGTCCCGGCGCAACAACTTAAAATTTGTAGGCTTACCTGAGTCGTACAAGCCGGACGACCTGATGGAACTATGCACAATATTAATACCAGAAGCCTTAGGCCTTGGAGGCCCGCTTAAAGTTGAAAGAGCGCATAGATTAGGCCCGATACGCCCAAATATCAACCGCCCTCGAGTAGTCATTGCCCGCTACTTGGATTTCACTGACAAAACCAAAATTTTGAGGGCTTATCGAACAAAGAAAACTTTAAAAGTTCAAGGCCATAAACTGTTGGTGTTCTCTGACTATTCGGTGGAGGTTTCAAAGGCTAGGAAAGAGTTCGTCCCCTCGTGTCAGCTGCTCATTCGGAAAAATATCCGCTTTGCTTTAGTCTACCCGGCAGTGTTAAGGATCTATATCCCAGACGAACCAATGCAAACATTCACAAACCCGGCTGACAGTCTGGACTATATAAAAACCTTAGACGCTGATCACCCGGATTCGGCACGAAATGCTCACGCTGCGTCACCACAAACAGAGAGAACTTCTTCTAAAGGCTCGCCGCAACATGGCGACTTCTCTCCATCCCCTCCGGGATCTCCTACTAAGGAGCCTGCATCGAAAACTCCCAGATTGGAGGACTCTCAGGAATCCGAGAAAGAGAAAGACTTCCAAGATGCTGGGGCTAATGAATGGACATGATGCTTCTATTTTTTTCACCTTACGCATTGAGTGGTTTACCCTATATCTTGGATATGGGAGTTACCCCTTTATAATATTTTCTTGGATGGACTAAGGCCCAACCTGTCTTAAATGACGGAGGATGGATAAAGAGATCTCGGTTCTCCAGGAGACATCTGCCCTTACCTTCATCCCCCTAAACGGATTTTGTTTATATTATGTTTTAAGCACACTTATTTTCCTCTGAACGCCACCTCTATACGAAAACTATGTTATCTATGATCTCCCAGTTTCAGGTTTTCACTAGTTATATCTTTTATCAGGCGAACAATGGGGGGAAAAAAAAATTCATGGTGGCCATATCATGTGACATTTCTGGTAATAATACTGAGCAAGGGGGGGTGGGGGTGGAGGACATGGGGGGGGGGGGGGGTAGTGCCAGTGGGGATTGAGGTACAGAGGGAATGTAATAGTCAGCTACGCTATGTTATGCCTTTCTTTTTCCGTTTTGTTCCCCTCTTTCCCTTTAACCCCTTTTTTTTTCTTTCTCTTCCCCTCTTGGCTCCCTCTCCCTCCTTCTATATACTCGGGCGGGGAAACGGAGCTAAATTATGGTTCAAAGGTTTGGCTGAATAAGCTAGGAGGAGTTGACTCCTCTATTATGCCTTTTGTTTCTAGCTCTCCTCTATTTACATCATGGGCCATATCCACATTTATATAAGTATCACCATTTATATAATTTAAGAGACAAGGATATTCCTGTGATGGCCATGAGGAAAAAAGGAAGTCAGCTGGGAGATCAGGTTATACCTTCTGTGCCAGCTGTCTATTCTTTATGTGTTATTCTAGATCATTGTGTTATTGTTTTTACCGCAGACGTCCTTAAAGTGAACATCCGGACTAAAAATCGACTCAGCAGCACTGAAAAGGCTTTGTGTTTCTTTAACAGTTTCACAGCATCAGAACTTTGTTTCTCTTATACAAACCTCATTTTTAGCTGCACAGAAGAAAACTGCCCGGGCTTTTTTCCCCTGATGCTGTGCAAAGCATGATGAGATTTCTGATTTTGTTGTTCTCTTTCTGCTGTTTTGGTGCAATTTTTTTTTTTTTTTTTTTACATTTTGATTTTGACATTTGAAGTCTAGCGTGTGCAGCTGGGAGGGGTAATCAGGACACAGGATAGTTGGAACTGTGTCTCCTGCTCCTTGTCACCTCCTTTCAACCAAAAAGATGGCTTCCCCCATGACAAAGATGGCAGCCCCCATGAATCACAAACATTTGCCTGTTCTTTTAAAACAGTGTGGGTAAGAGATTATATTACCCATCTATTCTAATTAACATAACTAATGTAACTTGATGACAGTATGTTTGTTTAGGCCGAAGTTCCCCTTTAAGATCTATAGGTCCCCACTAGAAAGAAGGCGGATGTGCTCGGCTGGGACACATCTGGCTTCACCAATGAGATTTCAAACTAACAAATTCTTCTTTTTTTCATTTCACCCCCCTTGAAATCCGTTTAATATCTTGGAATGTTAAAGGATTGAGCACGGGAGAAAAAAGAATTCAAGTTCTTCGCCATTTGCATAAATTAAAGGCTGATATAGCTCTTCTCCAAGAGACTCATCTGACTTCAGATGAATTTAAGTACCTACAAAAGCTCTGGGTAGGCCAAGTCATTGGTGCTCCAGCAATTAATGGCAGAGCCAGCTCTATAATATTAATACACAAATCCCTCCAATGCCGAATACTTGATCAAATAGCAGACAATGTCAGTGGAAGGTGGGTAAAACTGACCCTAGACTTTCAAGGCAAACAACTGATAGTCTAACATCTATGGCCCGAATGAATCAAATAGGAGATTCTTATCTGACCTCACTCCCCTGATAGCTGACATTGATCATTGTACACCATATGTGATAGGAGGTGACTTTAATTCAGTTTTGAATCCAAAGGAAGATAGACGCCATACTACAGCCATGCAAAAACAAGTAAGAATCCTAGAAAATGATAAGAATCTATCCTCATTTGCCCACTCCCTCAATTTAACAGATCTTTGGAGGTTTCTCCATCCCTTGGACAGAGATTTTTCATTTTACTCCCCACCCCACCAGTCTCTCTCCCGTATTGATCTATTCTTGGGTTCGGCCTCAGTTATGCAAATGGTGAAAGCAACTGAAATATCAGACATGGTTGTATCTGACCATGCTCCAATTATCTTGCAGTTTGTTTTGACGCCTTCCCAAAGGCCTACTTTTCGACAATGGAGGTTTCCGGGCCAGCTATTGCAAGATGAGGATTTTCTGGAGCAAATCCAACTTTGGTGGCTAGACTATGTTAGAAATAATGAGAAACATTCCAGGGACCAAATTCTTTATTGGGAGGCGGCCAAAGCGGTGTTAAGGGGGGAAATAATTTCATATATAAAGTATCGAAAGAAAAAGGCACTAGATGACTACACTAAGACGGCAAGCTTAGAGCGAACAACCTACTTAGAATATGTAGCTCGCATGGACGAACAGACAAGACTGTTATGGTTAGATGCCAAAGCCGCATTTGATCTTAGCTATAAGAGATATGCATCTTTCTGGAGATCAAAGACGGATTGGACTTTCTATAAATTCGGAAATAAGGCAGGCCGACTATTGGCCAATATAGCCAGAGGCAAACGCAAAATCTATCATATAACCCACTTAAAGGATAGCCAAGGGACAATCCAGACAGACCCTGACCAAATAGCTAAAATATTTCACAAATACTATTTGAAACTGTATGAAGATAGATCCATTGATACTGCAAAAGGCCAGGCTTTTCTACAGGGAATCCCTCTCCCAAAGCTAACAGCTGATGAGTTGGAGATCTTGAACGCCCCCATTTCGGCCGGTGAAGTTAAGGCAATCATAAAAAACTCCTATAATGGCAAGGCCCCGGGTCCTGATGGATATTCCATGGAGTTTTATAAAAGTCTAAAAACAGAAATAGTACCAACCCTGACGTCCCTCTACAATTTTATCCTAGACAAGAGGCTATTCCCCCCAGCTAGTAATGAAGCTTATATAAAGGTGATACCCAAAAAAGATAAGGATTTATTTGATCCCAGCTCCTACCGCCCCATCTCTCTTTTAAACTGTGACTTTAAAATTCTGTCCAAAATCCTAGCTGACCGCCTAGCGGATATTCTCCCTAGGATTATTAAAACCTCACAGGTGGGATTTATACGTGGACGTGCAGCAGTAACGAACATTAGAAAGGTTCTTGCGGTGTTGGAGAACCATAGGATGATGGGGCCTTCTCGGGGCTCAGGGGCGATTTTGTCCCTGGACGCCGAGAAGGCCTTTGATAGTATAGACTGGAAGTGGTTAGACCTAGTGATGCGGCAAATGGGATTCAGTGGATCTTTTCTAGATTATGTACACCTGATGTATACCTCCCCAATTGCCCGTTTGGTTATAGGACCCACAGCCTCGCCTACTTTCCTTTCCCTCTGAAAAGGGGGACAAGACAGGGCTGTCCTCTCTCACCCCTCCTATTTAATCTGGCCATAGAGCCACTGGCAGAGTATTTCAGATCAAGCCAAGTCTTCACAGGTATATCCATTGGTACACAGGAAATCAAATGCTCTCTCTTCGCAGACGACATCTTACTTTATCTGGGCAACCCAGACTATGATTTAGACAAAGTCTTTAAGTTCCTAGATAACTTTCGCACACTATCAGGCTTGACCATTAACAGATCCAAATCGGTCATCATGTTTCTCTCATCCTCTATCGGTGCCGGTAGGGGCCCAGAAAAAGCCAACGCATTAGGCATCTATATAGCTCGTACCTACTTCCAGTACTTGGGAATAAAAATCCCAAGAGAACCCACACAACTATATAAATTTAACATCACCCCCATAGTAGACAAGGTTATACTAGAGCTACAGGGCTGGGAAAAACTGCCCCTTTCCCTATTGGGCCGGAGCCACCTGATAAAAATGATAAGCTTTGGGAGATTATTATATCCAATACAAACATTGCCTCTACTGATTAAACACAAAGATAATCAAAGACTGATGAGGGCGTTCAAGAGATTCCTATGGCAAGGGAAGAAGGCAAGGATTCCTCTAGCACTACTACAAAACCCTATAGAAAAGACAGGAGTTAATTTTCCCAATATACGAGCCTATAATCTTGCAGCCATTTTAAGACATGTCAGAGACTGGCTAGGAAATACGCAATCAGTTACCAATATCCATTTAGAAGAGGGAATGGTTAAACCATGGTCTCTTGCTGGAGTCCTACACACCAAATTAGCACACCTCCCCTGGCATATTAAGAACAATATAATTTTTCGAGATACATGTATAGCCTGGCGAGAACTCCGTAAATTCTTGGGTCTTCCAGGCCTTTTATCCCCTCTTGCGCCTCTCTGGTCGTCTCCCGATTTCCCAGGAGGGAGATAGAATGCTATGGCAACAGAATGGAAAACTAATGGTATAACTCAATTATCCCAGGTAATAGATTCCAACGGGAAAATACTCGACTTTGCTCTGATAAAAACCCGATTTAAGTTAACAGACCCACAAAATTTTTTACACCACCAGATTAGAACCTATGTTTCGCATGCTTTGGGGGGGTCTGCTATGCCAGATCACGGTGGGTTGTGGAAAATTTTGGGCAACTTGAAGGACCACAGGTCCATATCTGAGCTATACTCTGATCTGCGCTCTTTCAGGATCAAATTACCAGCTAAAACATATCTAAGGTTTTGGGCAGACTCCTTGGGATGTGATATAGATGAACTAAGTAAAGCAATGGAGCTTGGCTGGCTAGACATGAGAAGGGTGGTAAAGGGGGAGACCTGGAGGGAGATGCAGTTGAAAATCATGACAAAAGGCTACTATGCTTTCAATTTCAAGCACCTCCCTCCAAACTCTACCTATCTTACTAGCTGCCCAAAATGCAACTTGCATCTACCAGACTTGGCCCATCTACTATGGAAATGTCCCCAGATCCAAGGTTTTTGGAAAAAGGTAGAACAAATCTGCTCTATAACTACATAAAAAAAAAGAATCCTAACTTTTTGGGAGGCCCTATTCCACGCTAGCAACCCTTTAATAACAACGGTGGATAGAAATATTAAACCTATAGAACATTTTATTCTTGTGGCAGCAAAAAAATGTATAATGAGCCAATGAGTCCACTCTCTTCCCCCATCTCACAAACAACTGGTGGATACATAACACACCTTAATGTATATTTCCAAGTTTGATGCAGAGCAACATAAGATCAAGGCAACTGCTAAATTCTTTAAACTCTGGGGACAATTTATTAAGAAATATGTTCCAAGAACACAGTTAAATAATATTATGCAACCATTCAAATGGACAAGATGATATCTACTCGGACGTATAGCTGGAAATCTGGGTATATTTGATGTAGGAGATTGAGACTAAATCTATCTCCCGTCTTACCTTTAAATAAACTACTTGGGGGATGTAACAACAACATCTATTGACTCTTTTATTGGAACCTGGGGCCTTGGTCTTACCTAGGTTTTCCTAGGGTTTTTGCTTACAGATCAGGACGTCTGCGGTACTAGGCTAGAAATAGCCTAATGGTTTCCTGCCATGGCTCCCTCAGGTTGAGGTTTTGCTATGCGCAGGCTAGTTAACCACTTGCCGACCGCACGCTTATACCGTGCGTCGGCAAAGTGGCAGCTGCAGGACCAGCGACGCAGTACTGCGTCGCCGGCTGCAGCCTGATTAACGAGCGATCGCGCGGCTGTAGCCGCGCGATTGCTACGTCACACTCTTCGGCCCCCATGTGACTTCAGCCCGCCGGCCAATCAGCAGCGCCGGCGGGCTGTAAAAATTCAAATTGGCCTATAGAATGAGTATAATACAGTTTGTTTACGTAACAAACTGTATTATACTGCCTGCCTCCCGCTGGTGGTCACACTTAGCGATCGACCACCAGCGAGGAGAGCAGGCACAGTAAGAGTGCACACACAGACACTTTAGGAGCCCCACAGTCCCCCCGATCACCCGCAGCACCCATCAGACACCCCCCTGTACCCCCCTGCAGCCCGCAGATCAGACCTAACCACCCCCCATATCACCCATCAATAAATCCCTGTCACCACCTGTCACTTCTATCCATCAGAGCAGACCCCCAACTACCCCTTAGGGGTATCTGATCACCCCCACACCTCCAGATCTCCCCCCGACCCCCCCCCCCCCCCTGTATACTGAACCTATCTATCTCCCCTGCATCTGTCTATCTCCCCAGTGATCAGCTGCCAATCACCTATCAGTCACCTGTCAATCATCCCTTGTCACCACCTGTCACTGCCCCCCATTAGATCAGACCCCCAACTGCCCCTTAGGGGTATCTGATCACCCCCCACCCCTTCAGATCTCTCCCCCCCCCCCCCCGTATACTGCATCTATCTTCCCTGTAATTGCCCGCTGATCAGCTGTCAATCACCTATCCGTCACCTGTCAATCATCCCTTGTCACCACCTGCCACTGCCCCCCATCAGATCAGACCCCCAACTGCCCATTAGGGGCTTCTGATCACCCACCCACCCTTTCAGATCCCTCCGAGACACCCCCCCCTGATCACATCAGCAGTCCATTGTTTACATCTGTTTTTCCCTGTAAACACCCACTTATCACCCGTCAATAACCCATCTATCACCACCTGTCACTCCTATCCATCAGATTAGACCCCCAACTACCCCTTAGGGGTATCTGATCACCCCCCACCCCTTCCAATCCTCCCCACACCGTCCTAGTTCATTGATTGCGTATATTCTCCCCCCTGCCATTGTGTATCTTATCTCCTGTCTGTAAGGCTTGATTGTGCTTTGTTTGGCTACAATTGTCTCAATTGCACTGTGATTGGCATCGATTGTCGTGTGATTGGCTTCGATTGTCACGTAATTGGGCTTCGATTGTCGCGTGATTGGCTTCAATTGCCCGTAATTGGTTTTGATTGTGCCAATTGCCCACTGATTGGCTGTTTTGCCCTGTGATTAGCATCGATTGTCGTGTGATTGGCTTCAATTGTCACGTAATTGGTTTTTGATTGTCACGTTATTGGATTCAATTGGTCCGTGATTGGCTTTGATTGCGCCGATTGCTGTAATTGTGTTGTAATTGTCTCGTGATTGTTTTTGATTATTTGTGATTGCTCTCTGATCCCCAACCCCCCCCCCCCCCCCCCCCTCTCACCATCACCATCACTATCACTGTCCTAGTGATCTAAAAACTTTTTTAGTATCACTAGTGGTAACAAACAGTTAGGCCAGTTATCTAAGCAAAAGGGTTGTTAGTGTCAGTTAGTGCTCAGCCCACTGCACCACAGTCACTAATTAGCGTCATCACTGTCGCTAATCAGCATTGGTACTATATAGTATCTATAAGTGATTATTAGTGATCACAGTCAGATCTATATTAGGGTCTCTAGGATCCACAAAAAAAACGCAGTGTTTGCCCGATCAGACCTGATCGTTCGCCTGCACTGCGTTCAGCCCGCCCCACCGCAGTGACAGAAATTTCTTTTTTCTGATCACTGCAAAAAACACTGTACACAAGCTGTGGCACTGTAAACATCAGTTTTGATTTTTTTTATCTAAACTCAGTGACCACAGCTTTCTACCTCTCAAGTACTCCCTTTCGCTAGGTAGGTGCTCTTTTCCTGGGTAGTCTCAGAGGAATACCTCCTAAATTTAGCAGGCCACCATGGCAAAAAAGAGGTTTTCCAATGAAGACATCTACAGGTACATGGACCAGTCGGATGAGGATGATTGGGTCGACTTATTCGACGAATCTTCGGGTTCAGAGTACGATCCTGTAGACAGCAGTGGCTCTCAGACCGATAGTTCCGATGACGAGGTTGAGGTCCCGGCTAGAGCCAGGCGTACCACACCCCATGTCACTGGACTGCAGGTGGCGGAAGATCAGTCTCAAGGGCAGCAGAGTGGCGCTGATCTGATTTTTCTTGGTGAGGCATGCACCAGCAGCGCAGCATCTCCTGGGCCTATCAACACCATTACTTCCGCAGAAGACCCTGATGAAGTGGCGGACACCATCCTGGAAGTAGAAACTGGTTCGGTGGTACGTGAATTAAGATCCGATCCGCAGCCACCAAGTAGACGGGCCCGTACTCCCATTGGTTTTCCAGAGGTGCTGGCAAACCCTGATTGGCATTCCCCTGATCCCGCCGCACCCATACTGCCCCCTTTCACCGCCCAGTCTGGAGTCCAGGTGGAGACAGTTGAACTAGGATCGGCCCTAGACTTTTTTGAACTGTTCCTCACCCAGGATCTCCTTGACTTAATTGTGGCTGAGACCAACCTATATGCCACACAATTTATAACCGCCCATCCGAAAAGCTGCCACGCCCAGCCTTTTCGGTGGAAACCACTCCAAGTTTCCGAACTTAAAATTTTTTTGGGCCTTCTCCTCAACATGGGTATTACTAAAAAAAATGTATTGCGCTCTTATTGGTCTACACGCCAAATACATAACATGCCCGTGTTCTCTGCTGCCATGTCCAGGACGCGATTTGAGATCATCCTGCGCTTCCTGCATTTCAATGACAACGACACCTGTCATGAAAGAGACCACCCAGCTTATGACCGGCTCCACAAAATTCGGCCCCTCATAGACCACCTGTCATCCACATTTGCAGATGCTTATACCCCTGAACAGAACATCTGTGTAGATGAGTCCCTCGTACATTTTACCGGGCGCCTTGGCATCAAACAGTACATCCCAAGCAAGCGCGCCCGGTATGGGGTGAAACTGTATAAGCTCTGTGATAGGGCCACAGGCTATACATCTCGTTTTAGGGTCTATGAGGGAAAAGACTCAAAATTGGAGCCGGTCGGATGTCCTGACTACCTGGGGAGCAGTGGAAAGATTGTGTGGGACTTGGTGTCACCCTTGTTCCAGAAGGGGTACCATCTTTATGTGGACAACTTTTACACAAGTGTGGCCCTCTTTCAGCACTTAAAGTTAGAAGGAATCCGATGCTGTGGCACCGTGCGGCCTAGTCGCCGGGGCTTCCCCCAACAGCTCGTTAACACCAGACTTCAACGGGGGGAGAGGGCCGCCTTGTGTACCGATGACTTGCTCTCGGTGAAATGGAAGGACAAGAGGGACGTTTACCTTCTGTCTACCATTCACACAGACACGACAGTACAAATTACACGGGCAACAGAGGTCATTGAAAAGCCCCTCGCCGTCCACAGCTATAATGCCAACATGGGAGGGGTGGACTTCAATGACCAGATGTTAGGGCCCTATTTAATTTCCCGGAAAACCAGACGCTGGTATAAGAAAGTGTCTGTGTATTTAATTCAATTGGCGATGTACAACAGCTTTGTTCTCTACAGTAAGGCTGGGAGAACTGGATCTTTCCTTCAATTCCAGGAAGACATTGTTTCGGCACTCCTCTATCCAGAAGGTGACAGAGCCCAACCCCCAAATGCAACTAGCCGGCTGCATGGAAGGCATTACGCCTACCCGATTCCCAGTACCCCAACTCAACGCAACCCCAGAAAAAGATGTCGTGTCTGCAGCAAGGCTGGAATAAGGCATGACACCCCCGTTTACTGTCCCCGCTGTCCTGACCAGCCTGGCCTATGCCTAGGGGAGTGTTATGAGAGGTACCACGAGAAGGCACACTTTTAGAACCTAGGGAACTACAGACACAGCAGTAGGCACACAAGGGTCTCTCAGTGCTATTTCACACTGGCGCGATGCGTTAGGGCAAATTGCCTAGCAAAAGTCACACTTTGCGGTCCCCCCCTACGCCGGAAGTGCTTGACTTAACGCTAGTGCATGCCTACGTTACTGCGTGGCTTCTGCGGCAATTTGGGTCGGCCCGGAAGTCATGTTAGTCTACGGCGACGCAGTTAATTACTAGGCCGAATGCTACTCTTGTGGTATTCCCTGAAGATCTATTTTGGGCGAGACGGTGCGGCGGGCTCGACCGACCGGATAGGCCAGTATGCAGTGTGAACCCAAACATCAGGTTTTGAGAGATCCAAATACACTGGCCTGCCAGAAACCTCTCCTTTCACTTGGGACAGAATGCATAATGTACTTCGCCACATATCTGTGCGATTTGCACTTTGCACATTGACCCATGGGGGAGGAGAAGTTTATCCTCAGCTCGCAGGTAAAAAAAAACAAAAAAAAAAAAAAAAACAGGTAAGCAAAAAAGTTAATATTTGGTTACCAATGTTATTGTTTGGTTTGAACATATTTAATAAAGTTTAAAAAGTTAATGTTATTGAAGTGCTTTGCTGCTTGCTTGCTTTTTTTTTTTTTTTTTTTTTTTTTTTCTTCTTCTCTCTTTTTTTCCAACCGACCAATCAGCTGCAGCACTGATGATGCATCCTGACAGAAGCATTGCGCTTCTGTCAGGTTACACAAAATCGGTGCATGCAGCGCTGTAGGACGAGATTTCTCCTCCACAGTAAAAAAGATACGTTTGCCGAGGCATATGGGCCAAGGTGTGGTGTTGGGGATTCATATGCTTTGGCAAGCACTTTGTATCAAAAAAGAACTCAAGCAATGATTTCTCCATTCACATCGATCAATGTGGATGAATAAATCAGGATTGCCTGGGCATACGAGCTGGTGGGTTTGGATTTTTGGGGTGGCAGCTCCTATGTCCAGGCGGACGCCTTCCCCTGCTTTTTGTTTTGTTTTTTTCGTTTTTCTTCTCTCTTTTTTCTATACCGACCGACCGACCAATCAGCTGCAGCACTGATGGTGCATCCTGACAGAAGCATTGCGCTTCTGTCAGGTTACACAAAATCGGTGCATGCAGCGCTGTAGGACGAGATTTCTCCTCCACAGTAAAAAAGATACGTTTGCCGAGGCATATGGGCCAAGGTGTGGTGTTGGGGATTCATATGCTTTGGCAAGCACTTTGTATCAAAAAAGAACTCAAGCAATGATTTCTCCATTCACATCGATCAATGTGGATGAATAAATCAGGATTGCCTGGGCATACGAGCTGGTGGGTTTGGATTTTTGGGGTGGCAGCTCCTATGTCCAGGCGGACGCCTTCCCCTCCTTTTTGTTTTGTTTTTTTTCGTTTTTCTTCTCTCTTTTTTCTATCCAGACCGACCGACCGACCGACCAATCAGCTGCAGCACTGATGGTGCATCCTGACAGAAGCATTGCGCTTCTGTCAGGTTACACAAAATCAGTGCATGCAGCGCTGTAGGACGAGATTTCTCCTCCACAGTAAAAAAGATACGTTTGCCGAGGCATATGGGCCAAGGTGTGGTGTTGGGGTTCATATGCTTTGGCAAGCACTTTGTATCAAAAAAGAACTCAAGCAATGATTTCTCCATTCACATCGATCAATGTGGATGAATAAATCAGGATTGCCTGGGCATACGAGCTGGTGGGTTTGGATTTTTGGGGTGGCAGCTCCTATGTCTCTCTTTCTTTTCTTTTTGTTTCACATTTTTTGGCAGATATTTGTTCATCCACATTGATCGATGCGAATGAAGGGATGTTTGCCGTTCATTTTTCCTTTCAGCCCAGAATGCACTACCTGTATGCCCAATATAAGGAGTATAGCAGAAATACTGGCCATACATGTAATGATTGCAGAGGCCCTAAAATGCCAGGACAGACCCCACAAATGACCCCATTTTGGAAAGAGGACACCCCAAAGTATTCCGTGAGGTGCATGGTGAGTTCATAGAAGATTTTGTTTTTTGTCACAAGTTAGCATAAATTGTTGTTTTTTGTTTTTTTTCACAAAGTATCCTTTTCTGCTAACTTGTGACAAAAAAGAATTTTTTTTATAAACTCACCATGCCCCTCATGGAATACTTTGTGGTGTCTTATTTTTAAAATGGGGTCATTTGTGGGGTTTGTTAACTGTCCTGTCATGTGGGGGGGGGGCTAAATTGTGAGCACCCCTGTAAAGCCCAAAGGTAGTCATTGCACGTTGGGCCCCTTAGCGCAGTTAGGCTGCAAAAAAGTGCCACACGTGCTATCGCCGTACCCGGGAGAAGTAGACCAATGTGTTTTAGGGTGTATTTTTACACATACCCATGATGGGTAGAAGAAATCACTCTGTAAATGACAATTTTTTGATTTTTTTTACACACATTTGTCCATTTACAGAGATATTTCTCCCACCCAATATGGGTATGTGTAAAAATACACCCCAAAACACATTGTACTACTTCTCCCGAGTACGGCAATACCACATGTGTGGCCCTTTTTTGCACCCTAACTGCGCTAAGGGGCCCAGAGTCCAATGAGTACCGTTAGCATTTCACAGGTCATTTTGAGAAATTTGGTTTCAAGACTACTCCTCACGGTTTAGGGCCCCTAAAATGCCAGAGCAGTATAGGAACCCCACAAATGACCCCATTTTAGAAAGAAGACACCCCAAGGTACTCAATTAGGAGTATGGTGAGTTCATAGAAGATTTTACTTTTTGTCACAAGTTAGCGGAAAATGATTGTTAATGGGTTTTTTTTTACCAAGTGTCATTTTCCACTAACTTGTGACAAAAAAAAAATCTTCTATGAACTCACCATACTCCTAACGGAATACCTTAGGATGTCCTCTTTGTAAAATGGGGTCATTTGTGGGGTTCCTATACTGTCCTGGCATTTTAGGGGCCCTAAACCGTGAGGAGTAGTCTTGAAACCAAACTTCTCAAAATGACCTGTGAAATGCTAACGGTACTCATTGGACTCTGGGCCCCTTAGCGCAGTTAGGATGCAAAAAAGTGCCACACATGTGGTACCGCCGTACTCAGGAGAAGTAGTATTATGTGTTTTGGGGTGTATTTTTACACATACCCATATTGGGTGGGAGAAATATCTCTGTAAATTGACAATTGTGTGTAAAGAAATCAAAAAATTGTCATTTACAGAGGTATTTCTCCCACCCAATATGGGTATGTGTAAAAATACACCCCAAAACACATTGTACTACTTCTCCCGAGTACGGCGATACCACATGTGTGGCACTTTTTTGCACCCTAACTGCGCTAAGGGGCCCAGAGTCCAATGAGTACCTTTAGCATTTCACAGGTCATTTTGAAACATTTGGTTTCAAGACTACTCCTCACGGTTTAGGGCCCCTAAAATGCCAGAGCAGTATAGGAACCCCACAAATGACCCCATTTTACAAAGAGGACATCCCAAGGTATTCCGTTAGGAGTATGGTGAGTTCATAGAAGATTTTATTTTTTGTCACAAGTTAGCGGAAAATGACACTTGGTAAAAAAAACCAATAACAATCATTTTCCGCTAACTTGTGACAAAAAGTAAAATCTTCTATGAACTCACCATACTCCTAATTGAGTACCTTGGGGTGTCTTCTTTCTAAAATGGGGTCATTTGTGGGGTTCCTATACTGCCCTGGCATTTTAGGGGCCCTAAACCGTGAGGAGTAGTCTTGAAACCAAATTTCTCAAAATGACCAGTGAAATGCTAACGGTACTCATTGGACTCTGGGCCCCTTAGCGCAGTTAGGATGCAAAAAAGTGCCACACATGTGGTACCGCCGTACTCAGGAGAAGTAGTATTATGTGTTTTGGGGTGTATTTTTACACATACCCATATTGGGTGGGAGAAATATCTCTGTAAATTGACAATTGTGTGTAAAGAAATCAAAAAAATGTCATTTACAGAGAGATTTCTCCCACCCAATATGGGTATGTGTAAAAATACACCCCAAAACACATTGTACTACTTCTCCCGAGTACGGCGATACCACATGTGTGGCACTTTTTTGCACCCTAACTGCGCTAAGGGGCCCAGAGTCCAATGAGTACCTTTAGCATTTCACAGGTCATTTTGAAACATTTGGTTTCAAGACTACTCCTCACGGTTTAGGGCCCCTAAAATGCCAGAGCAGTATAGGAACCCCACAAATGACCCCATTTTACAAAGAGGACATCCCAAGGTATTCCGTTAGGAGTATGGTGAGTTCATAGAAGATTTTATTTTTTGTCACAAGTTAGCGGAAAATGACACTTGGTAAAAAAAACCAATAACAATCATTTTCCGCTAACTTGTGACAAAAAGTAAAATCTTCTATGAACTCACCATACTCCTAATTGAGTACCTTGGGGTGTCTTCTTTGTAAAATGGGGTCATTTGTGGGGTTCCTATACTGCTCTGGCATTTTAGGGGCCCTAAACCGTGAGGAGTAGTCTTGAAACCAAATGTCTCAAAATGACCTGTGAAATCCTAAAGGTACTCATTGGACTTTGGGCCCCTTAGCGCAGTTAGGGTGCAAAAAAGTGCCACACATGTGGTATCGCCGTACTCAGGAGAAGTAGTACAATGTGTTTTGGGGTGTATTTTTATACATACCCATGCTGAGTGGGAGAAATAACTCTGTAAATGGACAATTGTGTGTAAAAAAATCAAAAAATTGTCATTTGCAGAGATATTTCTCCCACCCAGCATGGGTATGTGTAAAAATACACCCCAAAACACATTGTACTACTTCTCCCGAGTATAGCGATACCATATGTGTGACACTTTTTTGCAGCCAAACTGCGCTAAGAGGCCCACAGTGCAATGACTACTTTTAGGCTTTACAGGGGTGCTTACAATTCCGCACCCCCCAAAATGCCAGGACAGTAAACACACCCCATAAATGACCCCATTTTGAAAAATAGACACTTCAAGGTATTCATTGAGGGGCATGTTGAGTCCATGGCAGATTTCATTTTTTTTTGTTACAAGTTAGCAGAAATGGAAACCTTTTTTTTTTTTTTTTTTTTGTGACAAACTGTCATTTTCCGCTAACTTGTGACAAAAAATAAAATCTTCTATGAACTCACTATGCCTCTCAGTGAATACTTTGGGATGTCTTCTTTCCAAAATGGGGTTATTTGTGAGGTATTTATACTATCCTGGAATTTTAGCACCTCATGAAACATGACAGGTAGTCAGGAAAGTCAGAGATGCTTAAAAATGGGAAAATTCACTTTTTGCACCATAGTTTGTAAACGCTATAACTTTTACCCAAACCAATAAATATACACTGAATGGGTTTTTTTCATCAAAAACATGTTTGTCCACATTTTTCGCGCTGCATGTATACAGAAATTTTACTTTATTTGAAAAATGTCAGCACAGAAAGTTAAAAAAATCATTTTTTTGCCAAAATTCATGTCTTTTTTGATGAATATAATAAAAAGTAAAACTCGCAGCAGCAATCAAATAGCATCAAAAGAAAGCTGTATTAGTGAGAAGAAAAGGAGCCAAAATTCATTTAGGTGGTAGGTTGTATGAGCGAGCAATAAACCGTTAAAGCTGCAGTGGTCTGAATGGAAAAAACAGCGCTGGTCCTTAAGGGGGGGTAAAGGCTGAGTCCTCAAGTGGTTAAAAGGAAAAAATTATATAAAAATGGGCTGACCATTATCTTCATGTAGTGCTGCTACCTACCAATTTAACTGTTTTAAGAAACAAACTTTCAAGTTTATACTGCTGGAATATTTTGATTATCTGCACTATGTGATTAGACGATTATTTCCATTGTACTGTTTATATTTCAGTCCAATAAAAATGTGTAAAAAAAAAAAAAAAAAAAAAAAAAAAGCACCCAGCAACAACTCTTTTCAGAGCTCAACCTGTACATTTTTTTTTTTCTGTGTGTCAAACTGACACTTTTGTTGCATGCACAGCCTTGCTAATTGATATTGTGTGTGCCACTGCCAGCAGCCCAGCACATTCAGTGACTACCTGTGTGTGTGACAGGGAGCTGCACATTGTACTACCCAGTACTGCATATACCCCAGTACCTGTTGTGTTTACTTAACCCACCTCATCACTGCATATACCTAGCGTTGTGTTGAGTGAACCCAGCTCACTGCATCTAACTACCTGTTGTGTTGAGTGAGAACCCACCTCACTGCATCTTTAGTACCTTTACTGTTCAGTGAACCCAGCTCACTGCATCTAACTACCCAGTACCTGTTGTGTTTACTTAACCCACCTCATCACTGCATATACCTAGCGTTGTGTTGAGTGAACCCAGCTCACTGCATCTAACTACCTGTTGTGTTGAGTGAGAACCCACCTCACTGCATCTTAAGTACCTTTACTGTTCAGTGAACCCAGCTCACTGCATCTAACTACCCAGTACCTGTTGTGTTTACTTAACCCACCTCATCACTGCATATAGCTAGCGTTGTGTTGAGTGAACCCAGCTCACTGCATCTAACTACCTGTTGTGTTGAGTGAGAACCCACCTCACTGCATATAGCTAGCATACCCCCGAGATGGACAAAATGGACAAACCAGGTAGAGGAAGAGGTAGAGGCAGGCCCAGAGGAAGGCCACCAGGCACCGGCAGGTCTGTGGCTGTGCGAGGTGGTGTTGCTGTGATTTCGTGCGGACCTGCCCCAAAATACAGTGCTCAGAAGAAGGCACGTGCCATCACTTCCCAAAATCGTGAGGAGGTGATTGAGTATTTAACACAGAACACCTCATCTCCCGCAGCCACCAGCGCTACAACAAGCACCACATCCGTTGCATTTGACACTTCGCAGGAGTTATTTGGTGGTGGTGGTGAAATCACTGATTCCCAGCCAGTACTGCAACAACAACAAGAAGGCGCAGGTACATCACCTCATACGTCTGAGTTAGGTGGTGATAGTATGGACGTAACTTGTGTGGATGGGGATGATGGTGGACCACCTGAAGTTGGTGCACTTGAGGAGGTGTCTGAGGAAAGCGCAGCTGGCCAGGAGAATTATGATGACAATTATACGGATACCACATATGTTCCCGGTAGAGGAGATGACCAGGGGGACAGTTCAGAGGAGGAGTCAGAGAGGAGTAGGAGGAGACGACTCCATGATAGAAGCAGAGGGAGCTCGTCCTCAGAAACAGCTGGGGGCAGTGTCCGGCGCCATGTATCACCAGCTATGGCCAGCCAGCCAACATGCCCTTCAACATCAGCTGCTGATGCCACCCTAGCGCCATCACCCCAGGGGGGTTCAGCGGTTTGGAAATTTTTTCACGTGTGTGTGTCTCAGATCGGAGCAAAGCCATCTGTTGTCTCTGCCAGCAAAAATTGAGCCGTGGAAAGGCCAATTCTCACGTAGGGACAAGTGCCTTACGAAGGCACCTGGAGAGAAGGCACAAACAGCTATGGCAAGAACACCTGAGGAAAAGCAGCACCCCTCAAAAGACAAGCCACCCTCCTTCTCCTCTTCCTCCTTCAGGTGCATCGTCTTCATCCACTTTCTCCCTTGCACCTTCACAGCCACCCTCCTCCACACCGCCTCTTCCCTTGAGCGGTTCCTTCTCCTCTGCCCACAGCAGTACCCAGCTGTCCGTGAAGGAAGTATTTGAGCGTAAGAAGCAAATGTCTGCCATTCACCCTCTTGCCCGGCGTCTGACAGCTGGCGTGGCGGAACTATTAGCTCGCCAGCTATTACCATACAAGCTGGTGGAGTCGGAGGCTTTCCGTAAGTTTGTGGCCATTGGTACACCGCAGTGGAAGATACCAGGCCGCAATTATTTTTCACAAAAGGCCATACCCAAACTGTACTGTGCAGTTGAGAGGCAAGTGGTGTCATCTCTGGCACACAGCGTTGGGTCAAGGGTCCACCTGACCACGGATGCCTGGTCTGCCAAGCACGGGCAGAGCCACTACATTACATACACAGCCCATTGGGTCAACCTGGTGACCGATGGCAGCAAGCAGGGAGTACGTAATTTCAAAGATGAAAACAGTGATGCGTGCACACAATGAGGCCTTGTGGAGAAACAGGTGATAACTTGAAACCAACACAGCTCTTGCAACTTCTCTGTGCCTCCACGTTTAAGAAAACAACAGTTCAATCTTGTTCATCACAGGCAAAGAAAAACGTGGGCACCAGTAAAATGCACACCTCTGTGTTTAATGATGCATTGCAGGCAACATTCCAACAGATCTGACAGCAAAAAGGCAATACTTCACCCCATCCAGGTGCACCCAGCATAGAGACCCCTTGGTCAACAATTGTTTCACATCAGAGATGCATCATCAAGGACCCTTCAGATCTTGGCAGCGTGGGACAGGAGCTCCACGCCAGCAAGACAGCGCTTCCCTTTTAAAGGACTTCCGGGTGCGCTCACATGATCCCACCGGCCAATCAGATTGTCCTGTACGCATGACGCGGCCGCATGCGTACAAAAATACGCATGCGCATGCGGCATGTATGGGTTGGCTGCCTCCCACGGCTTAATGTCGCATGCCATGCGTCCATTCATCCGCGCGGGATACATCATGCTGCCAATCCCTAGCAAAAAACTTTTTGCTAATTAGTACAGGGTTACTGACTGACCAGGGGGAGCAATGGCCTGGCGGCCTGTGCACACAACCTGGAAGAATACTCAGGATAAGAGGCACGGTAGCTCATACATATAAGCAATTACAGAAACCATTATCGAAAGGTAAAAAAAGGTCACCAAGTGTAATGAAACAAGAAAAGCAACGCCACAGATTCAGCCCAAGAAGGAAGTATATCAAGGAGATCCATATTGGAATTAGCTCGACCATTCGCTTTACCCTCCCACTTAGATAGCCCCTCCCATACAAAGACCCTCCCTCAAATATTCCCTTACAGCAAATTTATAAATGCATATCTAATATTTACATTAGGAGCAAGAAAAACCTATGTCCCACGCTGCTCCTGTCCCACGCTGCCAAGATCTGAAGGGTCCTTGATGATGCATCTCTGATGTGAAACAATTGTTGACCAAGGGGTCTCTATGCTGGGTGCACCTGGATGGGGTGAAGTATTGCCTTTTTGCTGTCAGATCTGTTGGAATGTTGCCTGCAATGCATCATTAAACACAGAGGTGTGCATTTTACTGGTGCCCACGTTTTTCTTTGCCTGTGATGAACAAAAAAGCAGGGAGTACGTGGCTGCGCAGAGGACCGACTTGTCACACCTCCACGGCTTGCAGGCAGGCCTCCAGCCACCTCCTCTCCACCTGCTATCACCGCTTCGCTGTCGTCATCCTCTTCCTCCTCCTCCTTGGCTGGTGCCGCCATCTCCTCTCCAGCTACACAGCCACAGCACCCCGGGGCCTATGCTGCATGCCAGGTGCGACGGTGTCATGCAGTATTAGACATGTCTTGCCTGAAAGCGGTGAGTCACACTGGAGCAGCTCTCCTGGCTGCTCTTAACAAACAGGTGGAGCAATGGCTGACCCCGCACAAGCTTGAGATCGGCAACGTGGTGTGTGACAACGGCAGCAATCTCATTGCTGCGTTGAATTTGGGAAAGCTGACACACATACCCTGCATGGCACATGTGCTTAATCTGGTCATGCAAAGATTTGTGTCCAAGTACCCAGGCTTAGAGGACATCCTGAAGCAGGCCAGGAAGTTGTGTGGGCATTTCAGGCGCTCTTACAAGGCCATGGCACGCTTTGCGGACATTCAGCGTAGAAACAACTTGCAAGTGAGACGCCTGATTTGCGATAGCCCGACTTGCTGGAATTCCACCCTGCTGATGTTCTCTCGCCTGCTAGACCAGGAGAAAGCCGTCACCCAGTACCTGTATCATTATAGTACAAGGACACAATCTGGGAGGATGGGGATGTTGTGGCCCAACAACTGGACACTGATGCGAAATGCATGCAGGGTGATGGAGCCCTTTGAGAAGGTGACCAAACTGGTGAGTCGCGATGAGGGCACCATCAGCGACTTGATCCCCTACGCCTACTTCCTGGAGCGTGCCGTGCGTAGAGTAGTGGATACAGCTGTGGAGGAGCGTGAACAAGAAGAGTTAGGGCAGCAGGAGTCGTGGGAGCCATTTACACACGAACCCGATGTTTCCACAACACCGGCGGCAGCACAGAGGGGGGAGGAGGAGGAAGAAGAGGAGTCGTATGGGGAAGGAGAGGAGTCAGACTCTGATGATGGTGATGATGAGGAAGGTGTTTCTGTGGAGGAGGAAGAGGCGGCGGAAGGAGAACAACCGCGGCAGCCATTACAGGGGGGTTCTGCTGCTCCACGTTCCTGTGGTATTGTTCGTGGCTGGGGGGAGGAAGAGGAGTTGCGTCCCGTCACTGAGGAAGAGCAAGAGGAGATGGAGAGTACGTCTGCATCCACCTTTGTGCAGATGTCCTCTTTCATGTTGTCCAGCCTGTTGAGGGACCCCCGTATCAAAAAACTCAAGACGAATGACCTGTACTGGGTGGCCACGCTACTAGACCCTCGGTACAGGCACAAAGTGGCGGACCTCTTAGCAACTCAACAAAAGGCGGAAAGGATGCAGCACTTGCAGAACAAGCTGTCGATGATGCTTTACAATGCATTTAAGGGTGATGTGGCTGCACAACGCAATCAAGGTACCACTGGCAGTAACCCTCCTCCTCCCAAGTCCACGCAGGCAAGAACAGGACGCTCCAGCGATCTCAGGGTGATATCGGACATGCGGACGTTCTTTAGTCCAACTCCTCGCCATAGTCCTTCCGGATCCACCCTCCACCAACGCCTGGACCGGCAGGTAGCCGACTACCTGGCCTTGAGTGTGGATGTAGACTCTGCGAAAAGCGACGATGAACCCTTGGACTACTGGTTGCGCAGGCTTGACCTGTGGCCAGAGCTGTCCCAATTTGCCATACAACTTCTCTCTTGCCCTGCCGCAAGCGTCCTGTCAGAAAGGACCTTCAGTGCAGCTGGAGGCATAGTTACTGAGAAGAGAAGTCGCCTAAGTCACGACAGTGTTCAGTACCTGACCTTTATCAAAATGAATGAGGAATGGATCACGGAGGGCTACTGCACGACCGAAGACTAAGTCAGTCCCCACACACAGCATCTTTGCCTTCAGGCCGCTTGACTGCCTTCTCCGCCACTACCAACAGGGTCCAGGACTCTAGGCGGATTCCTGAATTTTTAGCTAGCAGCGGCCGCTACACTAATTTTTCTGGTGCGTGTACATGTGCCCATTCCCCTTCGTGATCATTACCTTGCCGCGGTGAAGGGGCTTGCGCATCACAATGAAGCAATGATCGCCGGCTATTTGAGTGTCTCGGGTGGGGGTGGCACACAAAAGCTAATAAGGTCGTTGCTTCATTGTGGTCAGACCAAATTTGATCAGCTGGACAGTCACTGTTCTGTCATTCAGCTACATCAGCCGGGCGAGCATACGGGCTGAAAAGCCACCATCACCTGCACTCTCGTCATGGTGCGCTCCAGTCCAGCACGGCCATCACTACACAAACGGCTCTTTGCAGTCACTGCATACCTTTCACTGCATCTGTGACTGCACATTATACCTGGCAGTCAGTGCATAACTTGCACTTGAATGGATACACTTTTAAACAATTTAAAAATACAACCATCTATCATTTTCAAAAATGTTTAAAAAAGGGCAAAAAAACTTGCCCTCCGTAAAACATTCTTGGCAAATGCTTTCGACTTGGTTGGTCTTCCGCTGGCTCAAGGGTCCATCTGACCACAGATGCCTGGTCTGCAAAGCACGGTCAGGGCAGCTACAGCATGGGTCTCAGCAGGCTCCCACTTCGGGCCAGAATCCAACCTTCATTCCCCGCGGTGACAATGGCAGACTTGCCCTCCATAACGGATTCCCGTTAAAGGATTTAAAGTTAATTCATTTCAATTAGGGCCGCAAAAGGTCCTCCTGAGTCCTGTATTGTTGTTTTTGGTCACTACCTCGGGGCGGGCGTGCATGCCTGCCTGCCTCCCTCCTTGCCTGGATGTGTGGTGGTAGACGTTGATCAGGCTCCAACTCCGGAACGCAATACAAGAGGGAGCTCGTCCTCAGAAACAGCTGGGGGCAGTGTCCGGCGCCATGTATCGCCTGCTATGGCCAGACAGCCAACATGCCCTTCAACCTCAGCTGCTGATGCCACCGTAGCGCCATCAGACCAGGGGGGCTCAGCGGTTTGGAAATGTTTTAACGTGTGTGTCTCAGATCGGAGCAAAGCCATCTGTTGTCTCTGCCAGCAAAAATTGAGCCGTGGAAAGGACAACTGTCACGTAGGGACAAGTGCTTTACGAAGGCACCTGGAGAGAAGGCACAAACAGCTATGGCAAGAACACCTGAGGAAAAGCAGCACCCCTCAAAAGACAAGCCGCGGAGAACAACCGCGGCAGCCGTCACAGGGGGCTTCTGCTGCTCCACATTCCCATGGTATTGTTCGTGGCTGGGGGGAGGAAGAATGGATACACTTTTAAACAATTTAAAAATACAACAACCATCTAAACTTTCAAACAATTTAAAAATACAACCATCTAAACTTTCAAACAATTTAAAAATACAACCATCTATCATTTTCAAAAAATTTTAAAAAAGGGCAAAAAAACTTGCCCTCCATAAAACATTCTTGGCAAATGCTTTCGACTTGGTTTGTCTTCCGCTGGCTCAAGGGTCCATCTGACCACAGATGCCTGGTCTGCAACTACAGCAGCTACAGCATGGGTCTCAGCAAGCTCCCACTTCGGGCCGGAATCCAACCTTCATTCCCCGCGGTGACAATGGCAGACTTGCCCTCCATAACGGATTCCCGTTAAAGGATTTAAAGTTAATTCATTTCAAATACACAGCAGGGCCTCGAAAGTCCGCCTCCTGTATTGTTATTTTTGGTCACTACCTCGGGGCGGGCGTGCATGCCTGCCTGCTGCCCTCCTTGGATGTGTAGTGGTAGCCGTTTCTCAGGCTCCACACCGGATTCCATCCCTCATTCCCCGGGGTCACAAATGGCAGACTTGCCTGCCTCCATATGATTCTCGTGAAAGGAATGTGGTGTCATCTTTGCCCGCCATAACTGGTTCTCATTGAAGGATTTAAAGTACATTCATTTCAAATACACAGCAGGGCCTCGAAAGTCCTCCTCCTGTATTGTTATTTTTGGTCACTACCTCGGGGCGGGCGGGCGTGCATGGCTGCCTGCTGCCCTCCTTGGATGTGTAGTTGTAGCCGTTGCTCAGGCTCCACACCGGATTCAAACCCCTCATTCCCCGGCCATTACCCGGGGTCACAATGGCAGACTTGCCCGCCTCCACAGGATTCTCATTGTAGCGGTACTGAACAAGTACACAGCAAGTAGAAAATGTAATTTAAAAACAAAACGTAAGCTTTTTAACAATGCCATGGAAAGTTGAGAAGGAAGTCACACATTACCTGACATCACTGAGTGAGGAAGAGCAATCTCGCCATGTTGCGCAGTAGTCCAGCATGGCCGTCACTACACAAACAGCTGTTTGCGGTGCGTTACACAGTGAGTTTGGTGTGTCAGTGTGAAGCAGTACTCTAATTACACTCCCTGATTGATGTATACACAAGCAAGATGTTTGAAAGCACGTTAGGCCTGCAATTTATCATTCAGTGTGATTTCTGCCCTTAAAACGCTGCTTTGCGTCACATCCAGATTTTTCCCCGGGACTTTTGGCATGTATCCCACTCCGCCATGCCCCCCTCCAGGTGTTAGACCCCTTGAAACATCTTTTCCATCACTTTTGTGGCCAGCATAATTTTTTTCTATTTTTCAAAGTTCGCCTCCCCATTGAAGTCTATTGCGGTTCGCGAACTTTTCCGCGAACCGAACCTTCCGCGGAAGTTCGCGAACCGAAAATCGGAGGTTCGCGACATCTCTAGTCCTTGCTCCCGCTGATGTCACCAGGAGCGTACTGCGCAGGCCCTGTATGGTCTGTGGCTGCACAGTACACTCCTGGTGACATCAGCGGGAGCGAGGACATGGCAACGCAGGCGCAGTCCCCCAACCACCCCTACAGTATTCCTTTAAATACTGGTACTCTTGTAAGGCATATTCAATGCATTCCACACTCTCAACATCATCCCATAGCTCTGGATTCAGTTTCCAGTGAAACTAGGTAACTTGTCTTAGGCATGCTAAGTGTAATAAACACTGGGGCTGGGTCAGAGAGTACGACTGAACCTACGTTGGAATTTTTAGATCGGTCTGGGTCAGCAAGATTAGGTAAATTCTCGAGTATTTTTTTTTGTGTGGTTCAAAAAAGTGGGTGAAGTTTTTGTCTCTTGTTTGTCTTTCGGGGGAATAAACTGCCGCCAGCACGGATGAGCTCCGGATGAAATCCGAATGGGTTTCATTTGGATTTCATCCAGATAATTAGTGCAGCCGAGCAGGCAGGTGAGCAGGGGTTAAAGAGACCCTGAACCGTACATAAATAAAATAATTCACTAACCTGGGGCTTCCTCCAGCCCAATGTAGGCCGCGAGGTCCCCTGGCGTTCTCCTGGCTCCTCTCCGGGTCCCGCTGGCGGCTCCGTTACCGGTGTCGGGCTGACACTGGATCTGGACGCTCAGTGTCATCACGCCGGCCGTTACGTGTCATCACGGCGTCCGGCATGATAGTCCTGTGCATGTGCAGTTTTCTAACTCTGAACTGCACATGCGCAGGACTGTCACACCCAGGTGTCACCAGTAACGGAGACCTAGAGAGGAGCCAGTAGGATACTGGGGGACCTCGCGGCCTACAGTGGGTTGGAGGAAGCCCCAGGCAAGTGAAATTTTTGAATTTACCTACTGCTCACGGTCCCTTTAACTTACCCAGGAGCCGTCTTTCTTTAATGTGTCCCACGGCGCGCCTCACTCTGTGTTACAATTCGCGGTCACATGACTACCACGATTCCTCCTTCAACCCGGAAGGAGGAAGCATATTAGTCACGTGCATAAGGTCCGTCCAAAAGGCTGGGTGAGGCGAGTTCCTCAGGCGGCAAATGCAGGGGGGGGGGGTGGCACCCACTTTGCCATGGGGAGGTTGGGGGGCAAGTTGGAGGTGGTAGCGGGCAGGAAGGGGGTATTGGGCACAGGGGCGGGGGGGTCGGACCCCCCCTCCCTCACATGAGTCCCCTGATCTGCGCTCCCCCTCTGGCTATTAAGTGCAGCAGCATATATTGTCAGGCAGAGGGCGGGGATGACTCACCTCTTCTGCGTTCCAGCATGCATTCCACTCTCGTCACTTCCTGCAATGCCGCCCACTGTACTGTAAGTGGACGACATTGCAGGAAGTGATAAGAGTGGAACGCACGCTGGAACATGGAAAAGGTGAGTCATCTCCGCCCGCTGCCTGACAATATATGCTGCTGCATAGCCGGAGGGGGAGCGCCGATCAGGGGAGTCAGGTGAGGGAGGGGTCCGACCCCCCTCCCCGCCACTGTGCCCAATACCCCCTTCCTACCCGCTACCCCCTCCAGGATACCTTTTCGGGGGGGGGGGGGGGGAGGTGGAGTCTAGAACTGGCCCTGTTCACGTGAGTGCAAATTGGAACACAGCGTGGGGTGCGCCATGGGACGCATTAAAGAGGACTGCTCCTGAGTACGTTAACCCTTGCTCACCTGCCCACTCAGCTACACTAATTATCTGGATGAAATCCGAATGAAACCCATTCGGATCTCATCCGGAGCTCATCCCTAGACGCCAGAGTGATTGTTCTATTCCCTAATGAGCCTTTCAGGAGCAATAATCTGCCCTCAGGATATATCAAATGTTTGATTTCCAGTTCACAATTTTATATGGAGTAGTATTGATACCCTATTTGCCTTTCCAGCTGTAGATGAAGCGTGGTAGCATTTTTGGGAATGCCCTACCCATCAGAAATTGCATTTGCTTTAAAGTGTGTTTCTTGCAAGAAAGCAATTGTTACCTTATTTTAAATCAGAAGTCTCAACAGGGATGATCTCTTTTCTGGAGTATTGAGCCCATTCACGTTCTATGACACCACCATCCATAGAGTTTCCCTTTGAATCTTCATCTGCCTTGGAGAATGATTCTACATTCTCATTCGTACATGGTTATTATCTGCTTAGAAGAATGCAAAACAAAAGTTTGCCTTCTTAAAAAACATAAGGTATTTGTAATTATTGATGTTGGAGTGAGCATATGATGTCTCCCATGATGCATCACTGCTGAAAATGCAGATTATTTGTTGTCCTGGTAAGCTAAACACACCTCCAGAACCACTGGAATGCAATGATGTTGTCTGCTTTTTAATTGTACAGAGCCACAAAAATCCAACATGCATACAGACTGTTTGAGACTGGTTGGTCCTCATCTGTGCATGGTATGGTTTAATGTGTCTCTATGTGGTAGGGCTTGAAACCCCCAGAGTTACAGATTTCCCAGCAAACTCATGGTAAACCAGAACTCCTAGGAGTGTGTAAGGGGCTAAAAGGGACCAAAACATCCTCTTACTAAAATGCTATGCAAAACAAAAGTTTGCCTTCATAAAACAGAAGCTATTTGCAAGGCCGAATTTATACTTTGTGTGCCCCTAGGCCAAGTATGTTGTTGCTCCCCTTTCTTGTGCAGAAGCACCCCTCCCATTACATGTGCAGCCCCCTCTGCTATGTGTATCATCCATGTATGCAACACCTCTCTTTCGTGAACAACTCCCTTGAGCATCAGTTCCCTTTTTCCTGTGTTGCTTCCTATTTTCAGCCTCCTCTTTAATATGTAGCAACCCCTCTTTCATGTTCAGGTGTGCCCTTGGTCTGCAACCACCCAAGGCCCTGGCCTTTGTGACCTTTTCAGAAATCCTGCCCTGGTTATTCAGGTTGGAGTGAACTTATGATGCTTAGGATAAGAGAGAAAGAAATGAAGAACGAAAGTAGAAGTGATAGGAACAGGAGTGATTCAGCAACTAAAAGGTCTTCTATCAACCCATATCTTATTTACCTACTTTACTAGTAATGAGAACTGTTCAGGAGTCCCACCTAGAGATGGCTTGAACCTCCGATTTTCGGGTCGCGAACCTCCGCAAAAAGTTTGGTTCGGGCGAACTTTTGCGAACTGCAATAGACTTCAAATGGGGAGGGGAAGTTTGAAAACTAGAAACATTTATGCTGGCCACAAGAGTGATGGAAAAGATGTTTCAAGGGGTCTAACATCTGAGTTTTTGCGTGGGGGAGTGGTATACACGCCTAAAGTCCCGGGGAAAAATCTGGATTTGACGTACAGCAGCATTTTAAGGGCAGAAATCACATTGCATGCTAAATTGGATGCCTAAAGTGCTTTAAAACATATTGCATGTGTATACATTAATCAGGTAGTGTAATTAGTGTACTGCTTCACACGACAGACCAAGCTCACTGTGTAACGCACCGCACACAGCAGTTTGTGTAGTGACGGCCGTGCTGGACTGGTGCACACCATGTCAAGAGTGCAGGTGATGGCAGCTTTCCAGCCCATATGGTTGCCGGGCTGAGGTAGCTCAATGACAGAACAACAGTGACTGTCCAGCTGACCGAATTTGGTCTGTCCACAATGAAGCAACGAGTGAGTGTGCCCCCCCCCCCCGAGACACTCATATAGCCGTTGATCATTGCTTCATTGTGATACGCAAGCCCCTTCACCGCAGCAAGGTAACGATCACGAAGGGGAATTGACACATGTACATGCCTTTTTGTTTTGTTGTTGCAGCTGCAGTGCAGCCAGAAAAATTAGGCAGGCATGTACATGCACCAGAAAAATTATTATAGCGGCCGCTGCTAGCAGCGGCCTTAAAAATTCTGGAATCCGCCTGGAGTCCTTGACCCTGTTGGTGGTGGCGGAGAAGGCAGTCAAGCGGCTTGCAGGCAGAGATGCTGTGTGGGGAGCAACTTAGTCTTGGGGCAGGCAGTCACACGGCGTGCAGGCAGAATGCTGTGTGTGAGAACTGACTTAGTCTTCAGGCAGGCCTGACCGTGCTTTGCAGACCACGTGGTCAGATGGACCCTTGACCCAACGCTGTGTGCCAGAGATGACACCACTTGCCTTTCAACATCACGGTACAGTTTGGATATCACCTTGTTTGAGAAACAATTGCGGCCTGGTATCTTCCACTGCTGTGTGTGGCTTTGCTTTTGTGTACTGCTTTTCCTCAGGTGGTCATCCCATTGCAGTTTGTGCTTTGTCATCATGTGCCTTCGTAAGGAAGTTGTCCCTACGCGGGTCTTGGGTCTTTCCACGGCTCAGTTTTTGGTGGCAGAGAATACAGATGGCATTGCTCTCATCTGAGGCAGACACACAAAAACATGTCTACACTGCTGAGCCCTGGGGTGATGGCACTTTGGTGGTGGCGGCTGACTGAGTGTTAAGTGGGGTGCCAGAATCAGAGCAGGAGGAGGAAGATACAGTGGGTTGCAAAAGTATTCGGCCCCCTTGAAGTTTTCACATTTTGTCATATTACTGCCACAAACATGAATCAATTTTATTGGAATTCCACATGAAAGACCAGCACAAAGTGGTGTACACATGAGAAGTGGAATGAAAATCATACATGATCCCAAACATTTTTTACAAATAAATAACTGCAAAGTGGTGGGTGCATAATTGTTCGGCCCCCTTTGATCTGAGTGCAGTCAGTTGCCTATAGACATTGCCTGATGAGTGCTAATGACTAAATAGAGTGCCCCTGTGTGAAATCTATTGTCAGTACAAATATAGCTGCTCTGTGAGGGCCTCAGGGGTTGTCTAAGAGAATATTGGAAGCAACAACACCGTGAAGTCCAAAGAACACACAAGACAGGTCAGGGATCAAGTTATTGAGAAATTTAAAGCAGGCTTAGGCTACAAAAAGATTTTCAAAGCCTTGAACATCCCACGGAGCGCTGTTCAAGCGATCATTCAGAAATGGAAGGAGTATGGCACAACTGTACACCTACAAGGCCATCCACCATCCACCTAAACTCACAGGCCAAACAAGGAGAGCGTTGATCAGAAATGCAGTCAAGAGGCCCATGGTGACTCTGGACGAGCTGCAGAGATCTACAGCTCAGGTGGGAGACTCTGTCCATAGGACAACTATTAGTCATGCACTGTACAAAGTTGGCCTTTATGGAAGAGTGGCAAGAAGAAAGGCATTGTTAACAGAAAGCATAAGAAGTCCCGTTTGCAGTTTGCCACAAGTCATGTGGGGGACACAGCAACCATGTGGAAGAAGGAGCTCTGGACAGATGAGATCAAAATGGAACTTTTTGGCCAAAATGCAAAACGCTATGGGTGGCAGAAAACTAACACTGCACATCACTCTTTACACACCATCCCCACTGTCAAATATGGTTGTGGCAGCATCATGCTCGGGGGGTGCATCTCTTCAGCAGGGACAGGGAAGCTGGTCAGAGTTGATGGGAAGATGGATGGAGCCAAATACAGGGCAAACTTGGAAGAAAACCTCTTGGAGACTGCAAAAGACTTGAGACTGGGGCGGAGGTTCACCTTCCAGCAGGACAATGACCCTAAACATAAAGCCAGGGCAACAATGGAATGGTTTAAAACAAAATATATCTGTGTTAGAATGGCCCAGTCAAAGTCCAGATCTAAATCCAATCGAGAATCTGTGGCAAGATCTGAAAAACTGCTGTTCGCAAACGCTGTCCATCTAATCTGACTGAGCTGGACCTGTTTTGCAAAGAAGAATGGGCAAGGATTTCAGTCTCTAGATGTGCAAAGCTGGTAGAGACATACCCTAAAAGACTGGCAGCTGTAATTGCAGCAAAAGGTGGTTCTACAAAGTATACGCACACCCCACTTTGCAGTTATTTGTAAAAAATGTTTGGAATGATGTATGATTTTCGATCCACTTCTCACATGTACACCACTTTGTATTGGTCTTTCACGTGGAATTCCAATAAAATTGATGCATGTTTGTGGCAGTAATGTGACAAAATGTGGAAAACGAAAACTTCAAGGAAGCCAAATACTTTTGCAACCCACTGTATGTCACGCTTCTGTGCGGAAGCTGAGGAAGATGAGGTGTTCTGTGTTAAATAGTCAACTACATCCTGACAATCTTGGGGGTTGATGGCACGCGCCTTGCGAACACTGTACTTTGGTCCAGGGCCGCACGAAATCACGACAGCACGACCTCGAACAGACCTGCCGGGTGGCCTGCCTCTGCCTGTTTTGCCCATTTTGGAGGAATGAAATGAAAGGTATGTACTGACTTGACTAATACAATTTGCAGTCACACAGGTGCAGTGACTGGTATCAATACAATGTGCAGCTGTCACACACACACAGGTACCGTGAACAGGTGCAGCGACTGACTGGTATAAACACTGCGTGCGCTCACGTAGGTAGGTAGGTGCACTGAACAGGTGGGTATGCAGTGATTGGTATTACAAATGTGCAGCAGCCACACACACAGGTACCGCCAACAGGTGCAGCGACTGATGGTATATAAAACTGCGTGCGCTCACGTAGGTAGGTAAGTGCACTGAACAGGTGGGTATGCAGTGATTGGTATTACAAATGTGCAGCTGTCACACACACAGGGCCGGATTTGTGGGAAGTCAGGCTAGGCCAAGGCCTAGGGCGGAAGTGGCAGCTGGGGCGCCTGCTATGTAACCTAGCTAGTACTGTTACTGCCCGCTTACTCCCTTCTTTCACCCCGCTTGTCTGCCTATGTGTGAGATCCAAACTTCCCCTTTCTCCGCTGCCGCTATTAGACCTGCAGCAATCAGCGTGGCCCCCAGTGATGAGTCAGGCGAGTGGTGACCAATCACAGCACTGTATACTTCACACTAACTTTATGTGAAGTATGCAGCGCCCTCATTGGTCACCACTCGCCTCACTCATCACTGGGAGCCACGCTGATTGCTGCAGGTCTGATAGAGGAAAGCCCGGGCAGCGAGCAAGGGGAAGTTTGGATCTCAATAAAAGGCGGACAAGTGGAGGTGAAAGCAGGGAGTAAGCGGGCAGTAACAGCACCAGCTAATACACCAAGATGCGGGAGAGAAGGAAATGGACAGCCACCAGCGAGCGGGGCAGCAGACCGAGGGAAGCTGCTATCATACAGGGGTCAGGTGAGTCACGGCTCAGCCCTCCAGATGACATGTGCCTGTATTTATTTAGCATTTTCAGTGCATGTACACACAATTAGGGAATACTGGTGCTGTCTCTGTGAGTGCCCGCCCCCTTTTCCCCGGCGCCAGATTCAGACTGTAGCTAGCTGCATGACAGTCTGCTATGTAGTGGGCTGTGCAGAAGCTCCAACCACTCTTTCACTCCCAGGCTCGCATCTCTGGTTGTCAGCAAAAGCTGCAGTTTGCCTTTCCCTCTCGGAAGCACACGCTAATATAGGGGCAAGTGACATCCTGCAGACACCAGCGGTATGCCAGGTAAACGGGCCCCCTCTTCCTCCCCCCTCGCTTCCACTTGTCATTTTCTCGCTGACCAGCTTTGATCTCTGCTGCTGTTATCTCTGCTCACACCAGCAGCATCCCTCCTTCTTGTCTTGTAACCCTTTCACTGCTGGTCTTAAACTGATTACTCACCTAACTACGTAGAAAGATGGATCACAAAGACGTCAACAAGCGTTCTCCGATTGATCTTCCTGCCGGCTGGTACATGCGACGATGGCACACGAACGCAAACAAGAGTTCAGTAGATCTTTGTACTTTGCGCAGGAGTTGTTGAAGTTTAAAGATCTGATCCTCCGTTTAAGACATGGTCACTGCGCATCTCAAACGTTGTTTATGTAATCGTGGTCCTGTACCCATGTCGTGATACTGAAACGATCACTTATCACTCAAAAAAAATCACCAGTTGTCGGAAAAATTGTGTAGTGGATATGGGCCTTTAGCTTTCTACACTATCACACAGGTCAGGGCATCCTAATCCTCCTGTAGCCATGGGACTCAGAGCTCAGTAAAAGGCAAAAGTGTATACATACCTGGGGCTTCCTCCAGCCCCATCCACGTGGATCACTCCCACACTGCCGTCCTCAGTCTTCTGCAGTGCCAGCACCGGGACCCCGCTCTGCCGTCTGTCGGTTCCAGTCTACGCAGGAGAAGTGTGCTCTTTGTGTATCGCTCCAGCAGCTGCCAGAGAGATACATAGAGGGCGTATTTCTCTTACGTCAGACTGGCTCCGACTGATGGAAGTGCAGGGACCCGTTACTGGCGCTGCAGAAGACTGAGGATGGCAGCGTGGGAGCAATCAGAGCGGATAGGGCTGGGGGAAGCCCCAGGTATGTATACATTTTTGCCTTTTACTGACGTCTGGTACACTTTAATAACAACTTATTTTTTATCTAGGGGCATAGTGGCTATTAAATTATTTAATCTGATGAAAAGGTGCATATAAATTGTGCGCGTGTGAGGGGTGCTGTTGGTTGTGGCGGTAGGGGGCGGCTGGTGATAGTAGGCCTAGGGCGGCAAAAAGCACAAATCCGGCCCTGCACACACACAGGTAGTAACTGAATGTGCTGGGCCTGGCAGTGGCACGGTAGGAATTACCAAGGGGCCAAGGTCCAGCAGCTGCGACTGACTGACAGGGCTGTATATGCAAGACAAGTGTCTGTGGGACACACACACAAAAGATCACAAGAACAACATTAGCTCTCAAAAGAGCTGTTTAGGATGAGGAGTGCTTTTTAGCAATAAGTATCAGCAAGAAGGAGCAACCTTACAAGCTTAACACAAGAGCCTAATTAAGCTTTCCCCATGTCAGCAGGTTCTCTCCCTTCTCTAATTACTGCAGCCACACGAGTGAGTGAAAAGACTGACGCTGCCTGCGTTTTGTAAGGGGGGGGAGGGGCCTCTAGGAGGGAGTGTAGCCTGATTGTCTACCCTGTGTCTGCTGACTGTTATGTACAGGGTCAAAGTTGACCCTAATGATGTAGTATAGGGGGTGGGTCGAACTCACATAAAGTTCGAGGTTCACCGCGAATGCGAACCATCGAAGTTCGCACGAATAAGTTCGCGTGTGAACCGTTCGGGCCATCTCTAGTCCCACCCAGTGAAAGTCAGTGGGATTATTTTGTGTGTGCGATCACACACTTAGGGGGATGAAAAAAAAAACGCCCAAGCACTAACCAGCAATACATATAGATTTGTATAACCAGATAAACCATAACCCGGCCTCAGAATTAACATATTCATTTGTGGCCTCGGCGTAAAAAAAAAAAACAGTGTTAAAATAGGGGCCCAAGGGGATGTCTCAATATCTCAGGTGGGGTAGGAAACTCCATGACAAATGCTGGGAAAAAATATTACTATACTGGCATTACAAATAGTTTAGATCCATTCAGAATAGGATTTATTATAGGCAAGATATTATTACCAGCTTGGGAAGTGGGTGATACTCCCAATCTAGCAGAGTTGAACATGACCTGCAGGACATCTTAGGGGGCATGTTAGCTCAGAAAATCAAAATGATTACATGTTGAAGAAAAGCAATAAGCAATTTAAACCTCATAACAGTTGGCTTAATCTGGGGATCAACAACAACAAGGGCACCTGTTATATAATAGTTTAGATTACTTCAGTTATTATATATGAAATATCTGAAATCAAGTGTTGATCCAAATCAAAATTCAGATGGATTAATCCTGTATAATAAAAGGTTAATCATTTGTCCACTAGATGGAGCTCCAGACCAGCATATAGTACATTTAAGTCTTTCACGTTAGAGTTATATAAAGCCAGACCTAAAAAAAAAAATGCTAAAATAACAGGTATAAGTATCCCATAGGTATTGAACGCTAAGGATGGGAAGGGTAATTTCAAATAAGGTGTTCTCCACATGTCTGCAGTCAAGTGTCTTATCAGAGTACCTTCCCTTAAATTGCAAAGTAGGAGACAATAGGTCATCTTGGGTTCCTGATTCCCTGGGCACCCAGTCAAAGGGAATGATAACATTGAGTAATTCAGAAGTGCACTTTTAGGGCTCGTTCACACTACATGAGATTTTGTGATTCACACTTTGTGATTTTAATAGCTCTTGCTAATGTGTGTGTGTTCACACTGGAGCATTGTGATTTTGTAAAAATCCCCCATAGCATTGCATTAGCAAGAGCTTTTAAAATCTCTAGCGCTTAAAAAGCTCTTGTAGTGTGAATCAGCCCTTAGGTAGCTTAAGGCCTCATTCGCACTAGTGATTTCAACTTGTCTCTAAATCACTACGCTTGGAAAAGCTCCATGGCAATGCAAATCAATGGTAGTGTTCACACTGTAGTGATCACCAGTGATTAGTGATTTCCTGAAAACTCAAATTTGGTGTGTGTGGCATTTTTGGAGCAATTGTATTTCATTGTTAAAGAATCACAAAACGCAATCAGTCCAAAATCTCTTTCCTGTACAGTGAAAAATCACAGGAAAATCGCTTTGCAAAACACTAGTGATTTTTTTTCTAGTGTTTTGTGATTCCCAGTGTGAATGGGGCCTCAGGGAGAGTCTGCAGTGTTTTCTCAAATGCATCCTTACTGGAGTGCTCTCTCTGTCTTCCTGTAAGCTTACAACACCTGATCTTGATCTTTTATTTGTACTGCGCTTTGATAGAGGCAGACAGTAAGTTGAGGCTCTCTATGACTGCCCATCAATGTCCTCAGATATCTGGACTTTAAAGTCTTCATACCCGGACGGCAGGTCTGGGACTGGAATATCCAGGGCTTGATAAAAAGGACACAGGTCTTACAGGGTGCTGGTAAATGAGTGGCCTTGTTCAAGCACTTGCAGGGCGAAAGGAAATCACCACACCTTTAATAAATTTTACGGTCTTTGAGAAGCTGCAGTAAGGGTCTTATCAGAGCCTGACTTTGTCAAAGATATTGGGGAAAGGTCCTGAAACAGGTAAATCACGCAGTGACTAAACGGGGTGAGGAGATAATCTTTCCCTTCCCTTTGATCTAAGTGTCCTGACAAAGTTCACTGCTTGGTCCTTTGGGCGCCCTAGCAGCTAATTAAAAATAGCAGTTAAAGGGAACCTTAACTGAACGGGGGGTAAAGAGTTTTACTTACCTGGGGCTATTACCAGCCCCCTGCAGCAGTCCTGTGCTCTCGGCGCCGCTCTGGAATCCTCTGGTCCCCCGCTGTCACTTACTTTCGTTTTTGACGACTCACCAGTCGCCGGCGCCATGCGTATTATTGGACGCATTCACCAATGCAATTAGCGCTATTGCGGATCGCAATGCGTACAAAAATACCTACGCGTGCGGAATGCGGCAACGCGTATTTTTGTACGCGTTTCGGTCCGCAATAGCGCTAATTGCATTGGTGAATGCGTCCAATAATACGCATGGCGGCCGGCGACTGGTGAGTCGTCAAAAACGAAACTAAGTGACAGCAGGGGACCAGAGGATTCCAGAGCGGCGCCGAGGGCACAGGAATGCTGCAGGGGGCTGGTAATAGCCCCAGGTAAGTAAAACTCTCTACCCTCCGTTCAGTTAAGGTTCCCTTTAAGGCAGATTTCACCTGATCTGCCCCTGTTATCTAGGTCTTCCAGGTGTCTATTGGTTTCTATTAATGTGGTATTGTGGATCAAAGCAGTCTAAAGGTGGTCATACAGTGGTCGATTTGCCATCAGATCGACCAACAGATAGATCGCTCTCTGATCAGAGAGGGATCGTATGGCTGCCTTTACTACAAACAGATTGTGAATCAATTTCAGCATGAAATCGATTCACCATCTGGGAAGCTGCCGCCACCGCCCCCCCTGCATACATTACCTGATCCGGCCGGCGCGAGTCCCCCGGTCTCTGCTGTCTTCTTCTCCGCTCTGGGCTCCAGGGCTGCAGCTTCACTGTACTTCCTGTCCGGGGAAGTTTAAACAGTAGAGGGTGTTCTACTGTTTAAACTTCCTGTCGGGACAGGAAGAAGTGAAGCCTGCCGGAGCCCAGCGGAGAGGGAGCAGCGGTGACAGCGGAGATACGCGCCGGCAGAGCAGGTAATGTATTGCCGCTAGCGTTGGTCGTCGGACATTCGAACGCCACTATCGAAACACTCCCGACCCGCCAACGATCGAGCAAAATCTTCCGCACGGACGGATCGACTGGAACGATCATCGATTTCGGACAGAAACCAATCGTTCGTTCAGCGTTTGCGCAACGATTTCACAGCAGATTCGATCACAGTGATCGAATCTGCTGTATATCGGCGGGAAAATCGTTAAGTGTATGGGCCCCTTTAGGGCCTTTTTCTACTACCCTGCGATTTGAGATTAGATCGCAAAATGTAAGGTACATTAAACTAATGGAAACGGCAGCAGCAATCTTCATTAATGAGATCCGATTGCGTTGCGATTTTGATCCAAGTGCAATTGTCGTCCTGCCGCGTTTTGGATCTGATTGAGCTCTACTATACAGACTATAGTAGCTCGATCGCATGGTGAAAATTGAAACGCAATAGCATTTCATAGTGGAAAAGAGCCATTAGTGAGTAGTGTGAGCTGCCTGTCCCTCTTCTCCATGTCAGTAATTCTCCTATTACCTCTGACATTGCAGCTGCGATGGAGCTCTTTATGTCCTCTACTACCTCTCACATGTCTTTCTCATTGCTCTCTCCCCCTCAGTTGCCTTGTGTAGAGTGATGAGAGGAGTGGGAGCTGCCTGGGGATGCCTCACACTGCGGCACCATCTTGGATGAGAAGGAACCGGTTTTCTTTGTCGGCTAAGGGTGGAAAAAGTCCACTATGGACTTGTCCTGCTGATTCCTCTGGCTCCTCTGTTCCCCATGGGGTCCTCATCCTTCTTCTCCATTGCCTGTAAGCTCAAATTAGTGAGGCTGGGAGTTCCAGGTGGCCATGGACTCTGCACGTTATGTCTGAATCTCATCTCACACCTGAAATAATCATTCAGCTATTAGCTAGTCAGACTTTAGTCAGAATCACCTGATCTGCATACTTGCTTATGGTCTATGGCTTAAAATATTAGAGACCAAGGATAAGCGGGATAGTCAGTTTGCATTGTTTAAAAGAAAATACATGTGGCAGCCTCCATATCCTTTACAGTTGATGTGCCCTTTAATTAGAATAATAGAACAAGGTCCATTAAAAGTTAGCAAAAACATGAGTAATAAAATTGCCCAGATTACTTTGAAATTTCTCAAGAGTAATGTTGAATGGAGAAACCCTCTTACTAACTGGAATTTTCCATGTCTTAAATGCTCAGCTACTAGACCTCACAAATTAATTTATTTTGGACATTATTATTATTTAGAGTACATATAGTCATGTCACTAATTGTCCCTGAAAGGAGCTCACAATCTAATCATTACCATAGTCTAAGGCTAATTTACGGGGAAGCCAATTAAACCAGAGTGTCCGGAGGAAATCTCACGCAGGGAGAACATACAAACTCCATGGACATGTACTGAAATTAACCCTTACTAAGCCTTTAGGCTCTATTCACATAAATTCTCATAAATGCCTTATTTATCACCTAATTGATAAAAATAACCTTTCAGTACATCTACAAGCAAAATAATCACAGAGACTTTGTTCACATTGCATTCGGCTAGCAAGTCTGTCTGTGGTGGACTTTTTTCCGAGTTTTTATTAAAGCATTTTCCAGCGATTTCCTGCACGTTCGCTCGTTTTTGTGGGCGTTTTTGTAAGCGCTTTTGTAGAGCGCTTCCGTCTTTTGATCCGGAAAAAAAATCCGGAAACAATAAATGCAATGTATTTTTTTTTTAAATGCTCATGCAATCGCTTGCCAAAGCGATTTTGTGAGCGTTTTGCGCTTTTTCCTATACCTTCTATTGAGGCAAATCGCCTCAAAAATGGCTCAAGCACCGCTCTCTCTCATAGAGATAAAATCGCCTGCGCTTAAAATTTAACATGTATAAACAGTTCAGCGCACATCCTTTGAGTGTATTAATAACTATAGTCCATTATTATTCCTCAGCCGTGGATACATATCATATAGTCTCTGATGCTGTTATTTCTCCTCAATATTCCACCACCTTCGTAGCACCCAACAGGAAATGCACTCACCAGTTTTGATGTGACCACTGTCAGACTGGTCATACAGCGCATGAATGCAGGGTGCCCCAGTGCATCAGGTTCTGTTCTCTCTTTTCACTCCATGTGTTCCAATGACCTCAAATAAAAATCTCCCATAGCGTAATCCAGTTTAAAATAAATTATGCTTTTTGCACTCACGTGTCGCTAGATGTACTAAGCGCAAAGAGTTTTTTCTACCGTCTCTCCCCCGTTGCCAAGTCGGGCTGCGCCACACGCTACAATCCACGCGATTCTGCGATCTCCGCCGTCACTGCAAACTTCCTAGTGCGTCCAATCCCCGCCCAAATAGTTTTCGTCATTCCTTAGTGACTCATCAGAAGCATGGGGATTGACGTTCTACCAGGATACTGAACTCAGATGTCCTTACTCCATTGGCTGTTCTCCGCGGCTTTCCGTGTATTACAGCAAGACAGGACTCTTAGGGGTATATGAGCGACCCAGGTTTGTATATAGAAAGGCTCCTATTTTAAAACAGATTCTGGTCCCTAGCTTGGTGGAGGGGCCCAGAGTGTACAAGTTGCCTTTTTGGAAACAAAATGTTTTCCTTGTAGGGGATGTTAAGCATGCGAGTAGGCAAATAGCAGTAAGAAAACAGGGGTCATATCTTTCAGTAATGGCCGTAAATTTAAAATTTTACAGAATATAATGTGTAACAGCCTGGGTGTTGTGCATATGTTGTGGTGTAGCTGTGGAAAACAGTGCATTGGAAGAACCACTAGGACAATGAAGACTAGAGTACAAGAGCACATTAGAAACATCAAAGGGAGTTTTAGTGGTCATAGTGTATCAGAACACTTTAGTAAAAACATAATAGTGACCCAAAACATCTGTTTTTTTTGTGGACTGGAAAAGGTTAAGTAAAGTTGGAGAGGCTGTCATAAAGTTAGGCTGATATCAATGAGAGAGACAAGATGGATATATGGAATGGGATGTATGAAACCTGGGGGTCACAATATAGAATTGGATCCAAACTGTTTTATTGCTGATAATTGAATATAGGGTGATGATGTGACATATGTCTGGTGTCCCCTCTAAGGGTTATAGGAGGTATTGAAGGTTAAAATCTTATGGTGGATAAAATCACTGATGAATATCGGGTAAATGAGTTGATAGAAGGATGGAGCTTGATCTTATGTGTATAGAAGAATTTGTCTGTATTTATAATGGTTAAGGCTTATGTTGTATACCTAACTGGAAAGGGAACGTGGCTAAGAAGGAATTAAGATGATGATGGTCAGTGGCATAATATGAAAAGATTAGAATGCGATTGATTTTATGTAATACAACATATTTCATGTAAATGGGCTTTTCCCCTTTAAAGCAGCGCTGTGCAGTGAAAGTAGTAAACCTCATCCACAGGAAGGCGAAAAACCTTACAAGGCATGGTCCAATTAGCCCCAAAAGGGAAAAAAATCCTTCCCAACTCCAGATGGCAATCAGATAAAATCCCTGGATTAACATCATTAGGCATTATCTAGTAATTGTAGCCATGGATGTCTTTCAACGCAAGGAAAGCCTCTAAGCACCCTTTAAATGCAGGTATAGAGTTTGCCATAACTACTTCCTGTGGCAACTCATTCCACATCTTAATCACTCTTATTGTAAAGAACCCTTTCCTAAATAAATGGCTAAAACGTTTTTCCTCCATGCGCAGATCATGTCCTCTAGTCCCTTGAGAAGGCCTAGGGACAAAAAGCTCATCCGCCAAGCTTTTATATTGCCCTCTGATGTATTTATACATGTTAATTAGATCCCCTCTAAGGCGTCTTTTCTCTAGACTAAATAAACCCAGTTTTTCTAACCTTTCTTGGTAAGTGAGACCTTCCATCCCACGTATCAATTTTGTTGCTCGTCTCTGCACCTGCTCTAAAACTGCAATATCTTTCTTGTAATGTGGTGCCCAGAACTGAATTTCATATTCCAGATGTGGCCTTACTAGAGAGTTAAACAGGGGCAATATTATGCTAGCATCTCGAGTTTTTATTTCCCTTTTAATGCATTTCAAAATTTGTGCGGCAACCAATCGGAAAGCCGCGGAGAACAGCCAATGGAGTAAGGACATTTGAGTTAAGTATCCTGGTAGAACGTCCAATCCTCATGCTCCTGATGAGTCACGAGTGACGAAACTAGTCGGGCGGGGATTGGACACACCAGGAAGTTTGCAGTGACGGCGGAGATAGCTGAATCGCGTGCATTGTAGCGGCTTGGCAACGGGGGAAGAGCCCGTAGGAAAAACTCTATGCGCTTATTACATGTGAGTGCACATTTTTAATAAAGCATAATTGATTTTAAACTGGATTACGCTATGGGAGATTTTTATTTGAGGTACTTGGAACACATGGAGTGAAAAGAGAGAACAGAACCTGATGCACCGGGGCACCCTGGATTCATGCGCTGTATGACCAGTCTGACAGTGGTCACATCAAAACTGGTGAGTGCGTTTCCTGTTGGGTGCTACGAGGTGGTGGAATATTGAGGAGAAATAACAGCATCAGAGACTATAGGATATGTATCCACAGCTGAGGAATAATGGACTATAGTTATTAATACACTCAAAGGATGTGCTCTGAACTGTTTATACATATGTAATATAAAGTATTTGCTATACTTAGTTGATAGTGCACTCCGTTATTGGACTCAAACTATAACCAGAGCACTTTGACTCTCGAATAATAGCTTAAAATTTGTGTGAACAAGGCTTTAAAGTAAGTTGTTCCTGATTAACTTAATTTCAGTATTACTTTTCTTACCTTCATTATATTACATTTTTGCTCTTTGGAAGCTTAAACATGTAACAAAGGTAAGGTGAAAACAGGTGACAAGGTGAAAAACCAAACCAATACCAAACTTACAGTTGAGGCAAAAATTATTAGATCCCCCTTATGAAATTAGATAACACTCTTGATTTCTCCATGAAAATCACCACTACCAACAAGTGCTTGTTATTTTGGAAACAAATATACTATGAAAAACAATGTCCACTGTCAGGATCTCTCCTGTAGCATGTTCTGTCGCTTGCAGTGGAGCTGCAACTGGGCAGTTCTGACTTATCTACTTGCATTCGGTCATTGTCATTTGCGATCGCTCTGCAGTTCAGGTGTCATGATCGCTGCTGCAGCAGGTATTGCTGGAAGTAGTAGTGCTGCAGCTCAGGCAGTTCTGATCTCTTTCCATGCAAGCTGCATAGCTTTGTCTGCCTTTTCCTGCTGTCAGCTTGTGACTGATTATCATTCACCTGTGTGGGAATCTGCATGTCTGCTCCCATTGGATGACCTCAGTATAAAGATCTGCTTCCTGCAGGACTCCTCGGGTTTTCATAGCTTCAGTTTAAGCCTGTCTTGCTGTCGCTTCAGCCCCCGATCGTGTTTCTTGTTCTAAAGATACTTTGCTGGTCTTTGCATCATATATTGGTTCATTGCCAATATATATGCATACCAGCACGTTTATTATTTTCCTTGTATTCGTGTTACGTTGATACATCAGTGTCGCTGATGTATACGTACACGAACTGTTTATATCCTGTGTGCAGTTAGTCAGCTTTCCAGCACGTTTTGGTAGGTTGCGCGTACCGTGATCACCCGTGCTGAGGTAGTTACCCTGCTCCTGGTTCTGTTTGTGGATTGCGTTCATCTCTGCGAAGAGATAACGAATCCTTCTGAATCCTGTTCTGTTACCGTTTGTGGATTGCGTTCATCTCTGCAAAGAGATAACGAATCCTTCTGAATCCTGTTCTGTTACCATTTGTGGATTGCGTTCATCTCTGCGAAGAGATAGCGAATCCTTCTGAGTCCTGTTCCCTGTATTGCTCCAGTCTAAGTCAGTGTTCCTGCTTATGTCATATATCGGTTCATTGCCGATATATACATATGTTAGTCAGACGTTACAAATAGTTTCATTGATAGCTGTAATTGTAATACGCTAGGAAAACATACTTATTGTATTTTTGTCTGTGTTACGTTCATCTATCTTGATCCTGCTATTTCCTGACTATCCTGTCCTGTCTTTGTGAGGCACGCCATCGCTGCAAACGCATTGGCTGCCTCATTCCAGTCTGTCTTGTTGTGGACGCTTGCTGTCACTAAGTAGCGGCTAGCTAGCAAGCGTTCATTCTGTCTACCTGTCCTGATCTCCTCAGTTCTGGTTTATGCGCTCAGCGCTACCTTGCGCTGAGACAATATCGCAAAAGTATTGTTTGTGGCTGTCGGATCTGCACCGGCTCTGTGCGCCATAATCTCCTTTTGGAGTCCGTCCTCCCCTCCACTATACTAGGGATAGCCTGTTTCCTTGTGCTAGTGTGTGTACCTCCTCCACGTCAGCTCATGCGTTGCATGCTGACTGTGGAGAATACACCACCAAGCCTTACATTATGAAAACCCCATTACCAATCCCCATTGTGGGGGGGATTCCCAGAAAGTATGACACTGTTAATTATGGTTCCTGTTCCTTTAAGAAATTTGAAGAACTTAGCTCTGAAACAGAAAATGAGTTTTTCTCTAAATGTGCCAGGTTCCTGGCCAATCCTGATCTCCAAGCGACTCCTGTTTCAACCTGGGCACTCCAGCTAGTTTATATTTTGTTTAAAGGGCAATTGTTTCAGTGAGCATGTGATGTTCTCAATCATTCCGATTTGAATGAGAGACCGCTGGAATTTCTAGCGTTTGTGATCCATAACTGGTTGCGCATAGATCCATTGCCTTTTCCTCTAAATGAACTCCTGGCAGCAGGCCAATCAGCTGCTCCTTCAATTGTTTGCAAAAATGATCAGCAAGCAGAGAGTGTTCCTGATAATTTTCCTGCAGCTTTGAATAAATTACCAAAGGCAGCAGGGTCTAAGGCAAAACGCAAACGTTCTAAGAAACGTGTCCGATCTGCAGAGTCATTATCCTTAGCGACTGAGACCTATAATGAGATTCTGCCATTAACAGATAATGAAATGCAATTGTCTTTCAGGGGAGTTAAATGGACTTATGAAACTACTAATGAACTTTCATCACTGGCTAGGGAAAATAAAGATTTTTGTTTAAAAGAATTATCTGAGTATGATTATGAGGAGATATTACAGAGTATTGAACAAATCAACTTATTTGTGAAGCAGGGAAAGTTTGCATACACTACAGTTCAACACTTGCTACAGGTATTGGAGATTCTTAAGAATAAGGAATCTGCCAATCACCTGCTAATTAACCCAATATATGTCCCTGCCACAATCATATGTGCTAACTGTGATCAGCCTGAATGTTTAGCTAAGTATGCATGGGATCCCCCATTCGAGAAGGGAGAGATGGAAGCCCTGGTCTGTGAATGGAAGAATGATTCAAGTTCATTTTGTCAATTTTACAGTGCAAAAAGTGAATTAGTATTGAATGCATGCATTAAGTCTGCCTATAACCTAATAAAAACTGGTGTGTGTGTGGGTATGACTTTGTGGCTCCATTGATCGATGTGTGGAAAATGATTTTGGACGATTTTTATGCGATTCAATCAGTTGATACCAGGGAAGACACACTGTCAATTGGAGACTGTCCCACTTCTCCAGTTACTGAGTCCCTGCCATGTCTTGTGAATGTTCCTGTAACTCCACACTGTACCATGGATAACTCAGTGTTACTTCCCAGTAAAACAGAAGCCACTGATACTTTCTTAACTTTGCCCTGCACAAATTTCTCAGCAGAGAATCCAGAGGTCCTGCTGACTTCTGAGTCCAGCCTAGCCAGTACTCATGAGTCTTTGTTCAGTGAAACAGACACCAGAAAAATCTTGCCTGTCTCTGCAAACACTTCTGCAGAAATTACCTGTGTTAATAAAGTTCAACTCCTGTCTGATCCAGCAGATGCCAATAGATGCACTACATCAGTTTCCGAGTCCCAGCAATCCTGTCCAGAAACCTCAGAACCCCAGCATCTGAATTTTCCAATTTTACAATTGAATGGTGATTCAGATGCGCAAACATTGTGTTTTGATCTTCCTGTTTCTACACCTCACTCTAGTTTCGTGAATAACTCAGAGCGTCTGCTATGTGAATCCGAAATCGCAGAATTATTACCGTGTTCAGAAAATGTTCCAGTAAATTTGCCCTGTACCATGAATTGTGCAGTAGATCTCTCCAATGAAACTCATGTCACAGAATCATTATGCTGTCCAGCAGGTGCTTCCATGGTTTTGCCCTGCAATATGGACTGTTCAGTGATCCTGTCCAGTGAAGCTGTGGTCGCAGAGTCTTATGCTTCACCCAGTACTTTGGATACTTCAAACCCTCTAGCAGAGGAGTCTGAGGCACTGCTTACCTCAGTTGGTGTTGCAGTAATATTCACTTGTCTAGCAGCTCTTTTGGAATTACAGTCTGCTCTAATAAAACTTGATGAATTTCTGCCCAGCGAAGCAGAAGCCATTGAAATATTGTCCTCGTCAGCAAGTGTGTTAGATACCTTGCCCTGTACACAGTCTGATTTAACCAATGTTGTTGAGTCCCTTTCCAGTGTTGTAACAGCCGAGGAACTCCAGCCCTGTCCTCTGAATGTTTCAAAAGTCTGGCCCTGTAACATGGATAATTCTGATTCTCTGGTCAAAATAATAGAAATCTCAGAATTTCAGTCCGGTCTAATGAGTGTTCCTGAAACCCAGCCCTGTATCCTGAAAGATTCTGGTTCTCTGGCCGCTGTGGCAGAGGTTCCAGAGTCCCCTTCCTGTCCAGGGAATTCCTCAGTTTTGCCTAGTCCAGTGGGGGCTGCTGCAATACTGACTTGTTCTGCAGCGCCTCATGAGCTCCAATCCAGTGTATTAGATGAGTCTCTGTCCAGTCCAGAGGTAGTTGTGGAGTCCCTACTGGTTCAGTGCATACATCAGAAGATTTGTCCTGTCTTGTTAGTGCCCCTAAATCTGATTTGTTACTGACTTTGCTGGAATCAGCGACATCTAAGTCTGATCCTGCATTCTCGTGTAAAAGTCCAGTAGTTGCGAAGTCTAGTCATGATGATTTTTTTTTGGCCAGTCCCGGTTTTGGTCCTGTCTTGGCTGACCCTGAGGCTCACAGTTCCTTGACATGCCCAGAGGTTTCTCTTGTGCCAGTGTGCCCAGATGTTCTTTGTGTGCCAGAATGCCCAAGTGTGTCTAAGGTGTTAGCGTGCTCTGATGCTTCCTTAGTGGGAACATGTTCTGATGTTGCCAGTCTGCCTGCATGCCCAGAGATGGTTCTGGTCCCTGAAAGCCCTGATCTTGATGTTTGTCCTTGTGGCCCTGACTCGGGAATTGCCCTAGGTTCCATAGGGTTCTTGATAGTTCTCCATGTGAGCCTAAGGGGCGTTCTGACCTATGGGGATCTCTTTGGAGCTTCAAGGTGTTCTGGGAGGTCTCTGAGAAAACTTGTCCTGGTGCCTTGGACTGGTTCAACAGTGGGTTTTGTGTTGGTAAAGACAGTCCCGGTGGGCATTGCAAAGGCTTTGGCGTTTTTGAACGGTTCCTGGAAGGCGGTGGGTATCGCTCAGGGAGTTTCGGAGGGCTTTCTTCTGGAAATCATGGTTCTGATGGGTGTCACACTGGGGCTTGTAGTACTGATGGGCATGGTTCTGTGGGTTCTGGTTCTGATGGGTCCAGTCTTGTGGGGACTGATTCTGGAATTTGGTCTTGCCGGGCTGTCCCGGTCATCATGAATTATCAGTCAGACTGTTTTGTTGGGAATTTCAGTTTTGAAAAGCGTCTGGAATCCGCTTTTAAGGGCGGGGGTACTGTCATGATCGCTGCTGCAGCAGGTATTGCTGGAAGTAGTAGTGCTGCAGCTCAGGCAGTTCTGATCTCTTTCCATGCAAGCTGCATAGCTTTGTCTGCCTTTCCCTGCTGTCAGCTTGTGACTGATTATCATTCACCTGTGTGGGAATCTGCATGTCTGCTCCCATTGGATGACCTCAGTATAAAGATCTGCTTCCTGCAGGACTCCTCGGGTTTTCATAGCTTCAGTTTAAGGCTGTCTTGCTGTCGCTTCAGCCCCCGATCGTGTTTCTTGTTCTAAAGATACTTTGCTGGTCTTTGCATCATATATTGGTTCATTGCCAATATATATGCATACCAGCACGTTTATTATTTTCCTTGTATTCGTGTTACGTTGATACATCAGTGTCGCTGATGTATACGTACACGAACTGTTTATATCCTGTGTGCAGTTAGTCAGCTTTCCAGCACGTTTTGGTAGGTTGCGCGTACCGTGATCACCCGTGCTGAGGTAGTTACCCTGCTCCTGGTTCTGTTTGTGGATTGCGTTCATCTCTGCGAAGAGATAACGAATCCTTCTGAATCCTGTTCTGTTACCGTTTGTGGATTGCGTTCATCTCTGCAAAGAGATAACGAATCCTTCTGAATCCTTTTCTGTTACCATTTGTGGATTGCGTTCATCTCTGCGAAGAGATAGCGAATCCTTCTGAGTCCTGTTCCCTGTATTGCTCCAGTCTAAGTCAGTGTTCCTGCTTATGTCATATATCGGTTCATTGCCGATATATACATATGTTAGTCAGACGTTACAAATAGTTTCATTGATAGCTGTAATTGTAATACGCTAGGAAAACATACTTATTGTATTTTTGTCTGTGTTACGTTCATCTATCTTGATCCTGCTATTTCCTGACTATCCTGTCCTGTCTTTGTGAGGCACGCCATCGCTGCAAACGCATTGGCTGCCTCATTCCAGTCTGTCTTGTTGTGGACGCTTGCTGTCACTAAGTAGCGGCTAGCTAGCAAGCGTTCATTCTGTCTACCTGTCCTGATCTCCTCAGTTCTGGTTTATGCGCTCAGCGCTACCTTGCGCTGAGACGTTATCGCAAAAGTATTGTTTGTGGCTGTCGGATCTGCACCGGCTCTGTGCGCCACAATCTCCTTTTGGAGTCCGTCCTCCCCTCCACTATACTAGGGATAGCCTGTTTCCTTGTGCTAGTGTGTGTACCTCCTCCACGTCAGCTCATGCGTTGCATGCTGACTGTGGAGAATACACCACCAAGCCTTACATCAGGGCAGCTTAGGATGCTGTCATCATTGCACCAATTGTTTGCTGCAGCTTAGCTGCGGCCGGATAGCCTTGGATTACCTGCATGCATGTTGTTACATAATACTGCATGTATTTCTTACGAAGGTCCTTTGCATTCACAGTCAGCTTGCAGATCAGACTAACTCAGGATTGAGTGATTACCATTCAGCTGTGTGGGAGTTTGCATGCCTGCACTCATTGGCTGAGGTCCACATAAAAGTCTGCCTCCCATTTCAGACTCCGCCCGACATATCGGTCAGTACGCTGGTCTGCTGGGCACTTTGTCACTCTGTTATAGATCTGTTAATGTAGTTCAATGCGACGTTATTACTTGTGCTTTAGCTAGTTTCTTGATAAATATATTTCTGTATTATTGTGTATTGCCTTGTTTCCATATCTGATGGACGTTCGCTGCATCTGCGGTGGGTCAGTGAAGTCCATTATCTTGATAGCTTGGATTCTGCCATCAATTCACCACATTGGTGACTGGTAGTATTCCTGCTTCTCTAGTTTCTTGAAATGTAACTATAGGGTGCAGTTGCTATTAGTTACGTTCTTTCCTGTAGTCTTGCCTGTGTGGATGCTTGCTGGTGACTGGCTGTTAACCTGCTTGCTCTGCTTCTGTATGAGCGGTGGTTGCTACTAGTTATGCTCCAATCTATAGTCCTCTTTTGTATCTGTCTGAATGCTTGCTATCGCTAGGGCAGTGTTTAGTCTTGCTAGCATCCTGTCTGTCTGTTCGTCCTTTGTCTGGTTACTCAGACCATAGGCAGCGCAATATCGCACTGCGCTGCCATTGTGTTTTATTTGTGGCGATATCAGAAGCCCAGAGCTGAAGTTGCTCTGGACAACCTGTGTAGCCTCTTCCATTATCCAGCTGCTTAGCCTTGTTGCGCTGGGTGGTCAAAGCATGCCCCCCCCCCCCCCCCCCAGCATTACACTCTGACTCCGACTCTACAGACCTGGCAAATAGTGATGGGTTTTCACTGTGAAGAACATGCATTTGTGTCAGCATTACATCCACTATGTTTAATTAGGATATTTAAGAGAGTTGAAAAAAAAGAGAAAGAGACATCCAAAGATTATTAGCTCCCTGGACATTAATTATCAATAGTGTACCCTTTCTGTTCCACAACTGACTACAATTTCTTAAAGTAGTTGTGTACTAGGTTTGCATATGTTTCCTGAGGGATTTTGGCCCATTTTTTTCATTGCCAACTGTTCTAGCTGGTCCAAATTGAGTGGTTTCCAAGCATGGACATTCACTTTGTGCTCCCACCACAGATTCTAAATATAATAGAGGTCTGGGCTCTGTGTAGGCCACTCCAGGATCTTGGTTTTGTATCCTTAACTGTTGGACTAATTTCAATGTATGCTTTGGGCCATTGTCTTGTTGGAAGATCCAGCGACGCAAAGCAGGTGGTTTCGGCGCACGGAGCTCACCACCGGGTGCCAAAGCCAGGCGTCCCATAGCAGCAATGTTATGCTGCATGGGGCGGGTAAAGGTAATTCAGGGCTCCGGCGGCTGCCCGGACCCCAAAGTACATCTGCCTGTGAGTTGTCAACGGGGAATAGTATTAAGCGCCGCTGGGGAGTATTGCGGCAGCAGGGAGAGCAGTCATTCGGCTCTCCTGGCGCCCAACTCACCGGCGATGTGACAATACGTATGCCCAGCTACAACCTAAGCCTAGCCTGTGGGCAGATTTCTGCATGTTCTCCCCCCAAAAAATATATTTTTTTTCATGATGCCATGCACCCAAACAAGGCTCCCTGTGCCTGAGGCCCCAAAACAGCCCCACAGCATGAGTTCCTACTACCATGTTTAACTGTGGGAACTGTGTTGCTAGGGTTGAAGGCCGCTTCCTTTTTTTTTGCCAAACATAAGCAACTTCTATATGCTCAAACAGTTCCAGTTTAGTCTCATCAGACCAAAGCACAGACTTCCAAAACTCATCTTTAACTTTCTTAAACTTTCAAATGTTCACGGACAAATCTCAGTCTGGCTGTGATGTGCCGCTCTTTGAGAAATTGGGTTCTTCTGGTATAATGGCTCTGAAGCCCACCACGATGAACAGCCCTCACAACTGTGTTCCTTGAAACATCAACTCCAGGAGAGACCAGGTTAGCAACAATCTTCTTGGCAAATGTCTGGGGCTCCATACAGACCTCTAGTTTCCCTTCCAGAGATCTAGAAATGTTGTGCTGACGACCAGGTTTTTCTTACAGAATTTGTCTCCTTGTACTTGGCATTGAAGCAACATACAGCAGTTCTAGGCACTGTGACTTGCTTGGAAATGGCAGTGTAGCCTTCCTCCTTATCATGAGCCTCTACTATCTTCTTTCTGGGCTCCAGACCGATTTCTTTTGTCTTTGGCCTGCGGAGTAACAGTAATCCCTCTCGTGTTTAGGTGCCCTGTTCCGTGGAGTCTTTTTATGCTGATTGAATGTTGTTAGGAAGTAAGTTGACTGCAGGTGTTGTTAGGAAGCCAATTGAATAACCAGGTATAGTGGGATGTGGGTGTCAAAAACACCCTCTAGTGAAAAGATACAGGAGACAAAAGTGGGAGCCCAATGGTGTAGTATGTCAAAAACAATGGAACGTAATAAAAATAAGACACTACTCACAAAGGTGGGTTGCAGAGGGGCAACCGACCACAGGAAGCAGGTGAAAATCTATTAACCCTTCGCACACTCGCATGCAAATGTTTAAACAAATGCATTCACAGATTCACTCATCCAGGCACAACTGTTATCCCTACAGTTAAGTTAAAAGCCGGGGTCTTAGTTCACAGAAGAATGCATTCTTATGCTTAGTCACCTATACTGCGCAGAAGTACCCAGGTAAACATAGGTGTCCTAACTCTGGCCCTGTAACATGCATAGTGCAGACATGCAAACACATTCATTGCATCAAACCTATCAATGGATTGGGAGCACACATCCTGACGTCCTCTCCTGGGACAGATAGTGCATCTTCCCAATCGCACAAGGGAGCTAACGTAATGTATCCATGTGCACCATGCACATACACCAGCATAAGCTGTGTGCATGCTGATAAACACATACAGGGGATGGAGGGAGTGCACTGAATAAGACCCTAGCCACAGGGGGTCAGTAACAAGAAAAAAAAATACATATATCCAGGCACATCGCCTCTAGTTAGGACATTAAATAAGTTATTAAGGAAAGGGAGGTGCTGAAGGGGGTGTGGCTATAAAACAGCAAAAATCTATTAACCCTTCGCACACTCGCATGCAAATGTTCAAACAAATGCATTCACAGATTCACTCATCCAGGCACAACTGTTATCCCTACAGTTAAGTTAAAAGCCGGGGTCTTAGTTCACAGAAGAATGCATTCTTATGCTTAGTCACCTATCCAGTGCAGTTTATAGGCTAAAATGCACCCAGGGCGAGGGTGTAAAAATTGCGCCCCCCCGAAGCAAGGTATGGGTGCCCGCAGTGTAGTTTAGCCAGGTCTAGTTGCACTCAGTATAGATTCCCCCAGAATAGGTACCCCAGTATAGCTAGCCAGCTATAGGTCCCCCCAGTATAGGTAGCCAGGCATAGGTGAGCCAGTATAGTTGCCTCCGGTATAAGTTAGCCAGGTAGGTGCCTCCAGCATAGGTAGCCAGTATAGTTTTCCACAGTATAGGTTAGATAGGCAGGCGTCCCCGGTATAAGTTAGATAGGTAGGTGTCCCCAGTACAGGTTAGCTAGGTGGGTGCCTCTAATATAGGTAGCCAGAATAGTTGCCCCCAGCATAGGTTAGATAGGTAGATGCCCCCCAGTATAGGTTAGTTAGGTAGGTGCCTCCAATATAGGTAGCCAGTATAGTTGTCACCTGTATAGACTAGCTAGGTAGGTAGGTGCCCCCAATACAGGTTAGATAAGTTAATGCTCCCACTATAGGTTAGATAGGTAGCTGCCCCCCAGTATAGGTTAGGTAGGTGCCCCCCAGTATAGGTTAGATAGGTAGCTGCCCCCCAGTATAGGTTAGATAGGTAGGTGCCCCCCAGTATAGGTTAGATAGGTAGCTGCCCCCCAGTATAGGTTAGATAGGTAGGTGCCCCCCAGTATAGGTTAGATTAGGTAGCTACCCCCTCAGTATAGGTTAGATTAGGTAGCTGCCCCCCAGGTTAGATAGGTAGCTGCCCCCCAGTATAGGTTAGGTAGGTGCCCCCAGTATAGGTTAGATAGGTAGCTGCCCCCCAGTATAGGTTAGATAGGTAGCTGCCCCCCAGTATAGGTTAGATAGGTAGCTGCCCCCAGTATAGGTTAGATAGGTAGGTGCCCCCCAGTATAGGTTAGATTAGGTAGCTGCCCCCTCAGTATAGGTTAGATTAGGTAGCTGCCCCCCAGGTTAGATAGGTAGGTGCCCCCCAGTATAGGTTAGATAGGTAGCTGCCCTAGTATAGATTAGGTAGCTGCCCCCCAGTATAGGTTAGATTAGGTAGGTGCCCCCCAGTATAGGTTAGATTAGGTAGGTGCCCCCCAGTATAGGTTAGATTAGGTAGGTGCCCCCAATATAGGTTAGATAGGTAGCTGCCACCCAGTATAGGTTAGATAGGTAGGTGCCCCCAGTATAGGTTAGATTAGGTAGGTGCCCCCAGTATAGGTTAGATAGGTAGCTGCCACCCAGTTTAGGTTAGATAGGTAGGTGCTCCCAGTATAGGTTACATTAGGTAGGTGCCCCCCAGTATAGGTTAGATTAGGTAGGTGCCCCCCAGGATAGGTTAGATAGGTAGCTGCCACCCAGTTTAGGTTAGATAGGTAGGTGCCCCCCAGGATAGGTTAGATAGGTAGCTGCCACCCAGTTTAGGTTAGATAGGTAGGTGCCCCCCAGTATAGGTTAGATTAGGTAGGTGCCCCCCAGTATAGGTTAGATTAGGTAGGTGCCCCCCAGTATAGGTTAGATTAGGTAGGTGCCCCCCAGTATAGGTTAGATTAGGTAGGTGCCCCCAGTATAGGTTAGATTAGGTAGGTGCCCCCCAGGATAGGTTAGATTAGGTAGGTTCCCCCCAGGATAGGTTAGATTAGGTAGGTGCCCCCCAGGATAGGTTAGATAGGTAGCTGCCCCAGTATAGGTTAGGTAGGTGCCCCCCATGATGGAGGGGGGAGCCGCAGTTGCGGGGAGGGCAGCCCGACCTCTCCCTCCCTTCCTCTCCCCAGGCCGCCCTCCGTGTGATCCCCCCCTCGGAGTGCAGAGTAATGCAGCAGGGAAGCGCTGTGCATAACTACTCACCTCGCTGGCTCCAAGCGCTGCTCTCTCGCCGCCAGTCTCCTCTCTGCCTACACGCTGATACACACACACACACGCTGCTTCCTGTTTTGCAGCGTGTGTGTGTATCAGCGTGTAGGCAGAGAGGAGACTGGCGGCGAGAGAGCAGCGCTTGGAGCCAGCGAGGTGAGTAGTTTTGCACAGTGCTTCCCTGCTGCATTACTCTGCACACTGTCCGAGGGGGGATCGCACGGAGGGCGGCCCGGGGAGAGGAAGGGAGGGAGAGGCTGCAGCTCCCCCTCCATCACAGCGCCTCCCTTCCAGCAGCGCCCCGGGCGGCGGCGCGCCCCGCACGGCCGTAGAAACGGCCATGCACCTATCAATGCATCAAACCTATCAATGGATTAGGAGCACACATGTCCTAACTAGAGGCGATGTGCCTGGATATATGTCTTTTTTTCTTGTTACTGACCCCTGTGGCTAGGGTCTTATTCAGTGCACTCCCTCCATCCCCTGTATGTGTTTGTCAGCATGCACAATGCTTATGCTGGTGTATGTGCATGGTGCACATGGATACATTACATTAGCTCCCTTGTGCGATTGGTAAGATGCACTACCTGTCCCAGGAGAGGACGTCAGGATGTGTGCTCCTAATCCATTGATAGGCTTGATGCAATGAATGTGTTTGCATGTCTGCACTATGCATGTTACAGGGCCAGAGTTAGGACACCTATGTTTACCTGGGTACAACTGCGCAGTATAGGTGACTAAGCATAAGAATGCATCCTTCTGTGAACTAAGACCCCGGCTTTTAACTTAGCTGTAGGGATAACAGTTGTGCCTGGATGAGTGAATCTGTGAATGCATTTGTTTGAACAGTTGCATGCGAGTGTGCGAAGGGTTAATAGATTTTTGCTGTTTTCTAGCCACACCCCCTTCAGCACAGGAAGCAGGTGGAGACAACAAACCCGACTCCACTCGGGGTGGTCCCTAGGGACCTGGATGCGGTCGCTTTCCTTGGTAAAAGAAAGGGGACAGATATCCGTCGTGGTCGAAGCCACGTGTGGTCTGTACCCACCCCTCAGACGGGTGAGGTAAGGGGGTATGATTGCACAATAAGGGTATAAGAGGCGCCCTGGTGTAATAAAAGCATCTAAAAGCAGTTTAAAAACGGGAAATAAATTTGAGGTAGCTTACCTCAGTGATGAAAAAATCTTTGTATTTAACAAAGGTTTTTATTAGTAGCACAGGCAACGCGTTTCGCGGGTCAGAGCCCGCTTCCTCAGGCCAATAACAGTGCCTACATCAGTGAAAAAAAAGGCTCCTTAGCATACCAGAATCTTACAATATACATATATATACATATATACAACATAACGTTATTATCACATGAATTGCATATTTACATACTTTCATATCCACTTATGCACACCTAGAATGGTGGTCCATATATATATTATAATTAATTGGGAGTATTGGCAACTGATACAGTTATTAGTATTCAGGAGGCGTGCATAAATAAAAATGCTGCAAATGTATGCATCTAGAAACCATTATAAAAATGAACAAGTAGTGAATAAATAATAGAATTGCTGCAAATCAATGTATATAAAAATCCTAAGGGAATGATAGGAAATGTCATTGAAAATAAAATTGCTGCAAGTCTATATGTATAAAAATCTAGGGGGATTCATAGGAGTTGTAATACAATTATTGTTCCTTTCTCCCTAACTTCCCTCTCTATATAGAGCTGGCCAAGTCTTCTTAGTACCACATTTTTATCACCAATTGATTCATGTATGTAAATAATTTTATTACAACTCTTATGAATCCCCCTAGATTTTTATACATATAGACTTGCAGCAAGCCCTCCGGCGGCTTACCCCGTGTCCAGCACGGGGTTACCGCTAAGGAGGTTAAATGGCACTGTTGAATGCTTTATCATATCAAGTTTTATGAATGCAGCAAACATTGGGAAGAAGTGTTGGAAAATGTTTCATAATTCATATGCTAATAATTTTGGCCTTAAAGAGAACCCGAGGTGTGTTTAAAGAATGTTATCTGCATACAGAGGCTGGATCTGCCTATACAGCCCAGCCTCTGTTGCTATTTTAAACCCCCCTAAGGTCCCCCTGCACTCTGCAATCCCTCATAAATCACAGCCGTGCTGTGAGGCTTTGTTTACATGTGTAGTGTCAGTCTCAGCTGTTCCCCCGCCTCCTGCATAGCTCCGGTCCCTGCCCCCGTCCCTTCCCTCCAATCAGCAGGGAGGGAAGGGATGCAGGCGGGGACTGGAGTTCTGCAGGAGGCGGGGAGAGCAGCAGATGACACTATAGAGATAAACACAGCCAGCTCTGACAAGCTGTTTGTCAGCAGCGTGGCTGTGATTTATTAGGGATTGCAGAGTGCAGGGGGACCTTAGGGGGGTTTGGGATAGCAACAGAGGCTGGGCTGTATAGGCAGATCTAGCCTCTGTATGCAGATGATATTCTTCAAACCCACCTCGGGTTCTCTTTAACTGTAATTGTTTCCTCACTAGCAAGAGTTCTGGGCTATAAAAAGAAATATGCCATGCAGGTGTTTTTGAAGGCTCTAAACTTTAAATAATCACCTGAAAATTATTCTGGTGTATTAACTCTGGGCTCTGAAACAGAGCACAGAAATTGCAACATGTAGGAGATGGAGTGGAGGAAGGACTTTCTTGATCAGGAGAGTACATGGTGTGTTTTTTATCCTTCCAAATGGACATGTCTGGTCTGTAGTTCCTTGACAGATCCAGTCAAAACTGTGACTTGCTTGCATAGCGTTAAAAGAACAGAAACTTCCTCCTTGGTCTCTATTATGTGGTTGTAGTATTTTGTCAGGGTTAGCTGAGTCTTGTACCTTAGTCTTTGGAGCTGGAACAGTAAGCATTAGGCGATTAACATTTTTTTTAACACAATCCCTTCATTTCAGGGCTCAAAAGTGCATAGCTATGAATATGCCGCTGGGAGATATGGGTGCAGGATAAAGCCCATATACGGCTTACCTGCTCTTGCACAAAGTGTTAATTACTATTGCTGGCAGCCGAATTACAGTGTTTTAAAAGTAATTTGAGCTCTGTCTTTTGACGGCACTCACTGAGCGCCGCTATAGCCTTAATTCCTATCATGCCGTATTATGGTGCCGGCTGCGCCCAAATCTCCTGCGCTGTTTTAACAGCGCTCACTCAAAAGTATGGTAGTTGGACAAATTAAATTAAATAACTAAAAATAAAATGTTCATTTCTAATACTTGGTTGAAAATCCTTTGCTGGCAATGACAGCCTGAAGGTTTGAACTCCTAGACATCAACAGATTTATTTTTTTTTGTACTTTTTTTAAATTTTTATTAAATTAGTTTGGATTTATAACAATGTACGTATTATAAAGGGAATAGTACATGTACATAGAAAGAGTAAGTACAATGCATACAATATCACAAAGGACATAATAAAAAGGCAATATCATATCATCAAAGCATAGTCACATCAGGAGAGTAGTGATAAGCCAGGTATATAACAATGAAAAAACAAACAAAAAAAAAATCTATATACCACAGTTATGCTAAGTACACACAAAACGTTTTTGCGTTCGATAGATACGTTCGATAGATAAAATGCATTGTGTGTACTTTGGTAGAGTATTTTTGGTAAAATTTTGACCGAGTTTATACGCCCAAAGAGAGAAAGAGAGGGTAATCATGCCAAGACAACAAAAGTTGCCTTTGTTTCTTTAGTAAAGTAGTATAGTTGACCTTATAAAGATCTAGCGTTTGTAATGGAATAGTTATACCCAAGTATTTGAGTCCTGACAAATTCCAGCAAAAGCGGAAGGCGCTACGAAGGGCTTGCTGCTGTGTCTCTGAAAGGCATATTGGGATGGCTTCAGACTTGGAAGAGTTCACTTTAAACCCCGAGACTGCCAAAATTGGCCAAAATCTTAACGAGGTTGGGAAGAGAAACCTCAGGGCAGGAGAGGGAGAATATGGTATCATCAGCTAAGAAGGAAATGGAAAATTTTTCCTCTCCGACTCTGACTCCATGGACATCCGGAGAAGCCCTTACTCTAGCAGCCAGGGCTCCATGCACATGTCAAAGATCAGGGGTGAAAGAGGAAACCCCTGTCTTGTCTATAGAGTTGGGCCGAACGGTTCGCCGGCGAACGTGGTTCGCGCGAACTTAGGTGGTTCGCGTGCGGGTACCGCACGCGAACGTTTTGCGGAAGAAGTTCGGTTCGCCCCATAATGCACCTGAGGGTCAACTTTGACCCTCTACATCACAGTCAGCAGGCCCAGTGTAGCCAATTAGGCTACACTAGCCCCTGGAGCCCCACCCCCTTATATAAGGCAGGCAGCGGCGGCCATTACGGCCACTCGTGTGCCTGCATTAGTGAGAGTAGGGCGAGCTGCTGCAGTCTCTCATATAGGGAAAGATTAGTTAGGCTTAACTTCTTCCTGGCTGCATACCTGTTCTGTTCAGTGAGCCCTCAGCCCACTGCATACCTGTACTGTGATCCTGCCACTGCATACCTGTTCAGTGATCCTGCCACTGCATACCTGTTCTGTGAACCCACCCACCACCACTGCATACCTGTTCAGTGATCCTGCCACTGCATACCTGTTCTGTGAACCCACCCACCACTGCATACCTGTTCAGTGATCCTGCTGCCACTGCATACCTGTTCTGTGAACCCACCCACCACTGCATACCTGTTCAGTGATCCTGCCACTGCATACCTGTTCTGTGAACCCACCCACCACTGCATACCTGTTCAGTGATCCTGCTGCCACTGCATACCTGTTCTGTGAACCCACCCACCACTGCATACCTGTTCAGTGATCCTGCCACTGCATACTTGTTCTGTGAACCCACCCACCACCACTGCATACCTGTTCAGTGATCCTGCCACTGCATACCTGTTCTGTGAACCCACCACTGCATACCTGTTCTGTGAACCCACCCACCACTGCATACCTGTTCAGTGATCCTGCTGCCACTGCATACCTGTTCTGTGAACCCACTACTGCATACCTGTTCTGTGAACCCACCACTGCATACCTGTTCAGTGAACCCGCCACTGCATACCTGTTCTGTTCAGTGGACCCGCCACTGTATACCTGTTTAGTGAACCCGCCACTGCATACCTGTTCTGTTCAGTGGAGTTTGGTGTGTCAGTGTGAAGCAGTACCTTAATTACACTACCTGATTGATGTATACACATGCAAGATGTTTTAAAGCACTTTAGGCCTGTCATTTAGCATTCAATGTGATTTCTGCCCTTAAAACGCTGCTTTTCGTCAAATCCAGATTTTTCCCGGGGACTTTTGGCGTGTATCCCACTCCGCCATGCCCCCCTCCAGGTGTTAGACCCCTTGAAACATCTTTTCCATCACTTTTGTGGCCAGCATAATTATTTTTTTTTTCAAAGTTCGCATCCCCATTGAAGTCTATTGCGGTTCGCGAACTTTAACGCGAACCGAACCTTCCGCGGAAGTTCGCGAACCCGGTTCGCGAACCTAAAATCGGAGGTTCGGCCCAACTCTACTTGTCTATTTTTAATTGATAATTTGTCTGATAGTATCCCCATATTACAGATCTTGGCAGAACGAGAAGTGTACAAATTAGGGACCGTGTTAAAGAATTGATTTCCCACTTGGAACTGCGGCGGAATCTCCAGCCTATCCTGTTGAATGCCTTCTCCACATCCACAGAAAGGAGCAGAAAAAGCGTCTGGCATGAGTTAGCACAATGAAGAAGGCCCAAATTACAGAGCACTTTGTCCATGGCCTGGTGTCCTATAATGAACCCCGTTTGAACAGGGTGAATAATTCTGCTCAGGATAAGTCGCAAAAGTTTTGGCGAAAATCGGTCTTGAAGTATATGGGGCAATAGCTGCCGCACTGAGTAGTGTCTTTATTAGGCTTAGAGATGACAACTATATCTGCACTTAGCATGTCAGTCGCCTATTCTACACCATTTGACATTACATCATTGAAGACTGTAGATAAAATAGGGATGAGAACGAGGGAAAACTTTTTATAATACACCCCTTTAAAGTCACTGAGGGCCCAGAGCTTTAGAGTTCTTTAAGGATTTGATGGCCTGGGCTTTCTCCTCACTCAAAAATAGTTCATTCAAAAGGGAGCTTTTGTTCTGCGTGATCTGATTTCAGGCAGAAACAATGTTAAAACAGTGATTTAATGTCCTCTTTCAAATGTGTCAAAGCTATAAGCTCAATATCCAGCAAAAGTATGTGCTCCGTTAGAGCAAAGTGCTAGTGCATCAATTCATGTTACTTAACCATTACTGCAGCTGGGATGTGAGCTTCACGTCCTATAGCCGTAGGGACGCGATAGCCACGTCCCTGCAGCTTGGGGGGCTGTGCACGCGATCATGCGGGCAGATGCCCGCAATCGCGATGTTGCCGGCAACGGAGGAGATTGGCTGCAGGGGACTCATCTGCCAAGAATAATCACAGTTTTGGTTCAAAAACAGTGATTATTCTCAAATACAACTGCCGCGCTGCCTCCCGCTTGCCGATTTCTGCCACTTGCTCCCGCCAATCATTAGATTTATGAATGGGAACAACAAAGTTCCCATTCATTAACCACTTCACCACTGAGGGGTTTTACCCCTTGAGCACCAGAGCAATTTTCACCTTTCAGCGCTCCTTCCATTCATTCGTTTATAACTTTATCATTACTTATCACAATTAAATGAACTATATCTTGTTTTTTCCGCCACCAATTAGGCTTTCTTTAGGTGGGACATTATGCCAAGAATTATTTTATTCTAAATATGTTTTAATGGGAAAATAGGAAAAAATGTGGTAAAAAAATCATTATTTTTCAGTTTTCGGCCATTATAGTTTTTAAATAATGCATGCTACTGTAATTAAAACCCATGAAATGTATTTGCCCATTTGTCCCGGTTATAAAACCATTTAAATTATGTCCCTATCACAATGTTTGGTGCCAATATTTTATTTGGAAATAAAGGTGCATTTTTTTCAGTTTTTTTCCATCCCTAATTACAAGCCCATAGTTTATAAAGTAACAGTGTTGTACCCTCCTGACATAAAAATTTAAAAAGTTCAGTCCCTAAGGTAACTATTTATGTATTTTTTTTAATTGTAAATTTTAAAAACATTTTTTAATTACAAAAATAAAAAAAAATGGGGAGTGTGGCAGGTAATGAGTTAATTTTTTGTGTATAAGTAATGAATTTGTATGTGAAAAATGCTTTAGGGTGTAGTGTTATAATTTGGCCACAAGATGGCAACAGTAACTTTTTGTTTAATGCGACCTCCAAGCGTCCTTCCAGAGGCTGGGTAAGTTTTTTTTTTTCACAATGATCTTGCTGCTTATCGGCAAAGCAGCAGATCATTGCGGGGCTTAGATCAACGAACGGGAATGGATTTTCCCGTTAATTGATCTCCGGGCGGACAGCGTGTTTATGAGCGGGAGTGCGCGCTAGAGCGAGCGGGAGCGCGGGCAGCGGCGGGAGCGCGGAAAGTACGGATTTCTCTGTCCCTGGGGGTGAAAGGATGAAAAAAGGGATGGAGAAATTCATACGGGCGCGGGGGTAAAGTGGTTAATCTCCCTTTTAGGCCACCATGATGCAGGCATCCATTGATGTTTGCGTCACTTCCCTAGTTACAGTGTAGCAACACATTATTTCCTATAGCGTACTTATTGTTCGCGAATAGGAAGTACTGGGTGAGGACATCTTGTGGCCAAATAGTAAAATTACACCTACTGACTTTAGGGAATACATTTTTTTATATGTATGTAAAGAGGGCATATTATTATTGAATTATGGGCTAAAAATTAGTGATGGATTTAAAACTGAAAAAAGCACCTTTATTTCCAAATAAAATATTGTCACCATACATTTTACTAGGGATATAATTTTAATGTTGCAATAACCGGGACAAATGGACAAATAAAATGTGTGGATTTTAACCATTTCTGCCGCCCAGGCGTGAAGCTCACATCTGGGTGGCTGCTCTGCTGCGGTGCCGCGCTTCAGCGCACTCCCACGTGCGATCGCGGGCGTGCCCCCGTGCTGTCTCCCGGTAACCCTGGGATCAGTGAACGGGAACATGGTTCCCGATCACCGACCATGTCCCCAGCAGAAAAACCGAAGCGCTCTCACAAGAGGCTTCAGTCTTTCTGCACGTCAATTTTTCCGCGTCCCTCTTGTGCTTCCGGTTAGCGAGAAGCACAAGGAGGAAAAAAAAACTCAAGGTGGCCATCTTGTGGCCAAATAGTAAAACTACATCTACATATTTTTTACATTACAATTTACACATATAATAACATTAGAAGTTAACAGTTTATTTCCCACACCAAAATATTACCCAAATAACATTTTTAATGGAAAAAAAATTACAATAAAAAAAAAAAAAAGACAAATAGTTACCTAAGGGTCTGAACTTTTTAAATATGCATTTGAAGGGGGTATACTACGAACATTTTTTAAATTATAAGCTTGTAAATAGTGATGAATGCAAAACGGAAAAAATGCACCTTTATTTCCAAATAAAACATTGGCGCCATACCTTGTGATAGGGACAAAATTTAAATGGTGTCATAACCGAGACAAATGGGCAAATAAAATACATAGGTTTTAATTATGGTAGCGTGGATTATTTTAAAGCTATAATGGCCGAAAACTGAGAAATAATGATTTTTTTCAATTTTTTTTCTTATTTATCCTGTTAAAATGCATTTATAAAAAAATAATTCTTAGCAAAATATACCACCCAAAGAAAGCCTAATTAGTGGCGGAAAAAACAAGATATAGATCAATAAATTGTGATAAGCAGTGATAAAGTTATTAGCGAATGAATGGGAGGTGAAAATTGCTCTGATGCATAAGGTGAAAAATCCACGCGGGCTGAGATGGTTAAATATGGTAGCATGTATTATTTTAAAACTGTAATGGCCGAAAACGGAGAAATAATAAAATTTTTCCTTTTTTTCCCTTATTATTCTCGTTAAAAGGCATTTAGAATAAAATACTTCTTAGCATAATGTACCACCTAAAGAAAGCTTAATTGGTGGCTGAAAAAACAAGGTATAGATCATTTCATTGTGATAGGCAGTGATAAAGTTACTGGGAAATGAAAGGAAGGAGCACTGAAATGTGAACATTCCTCTCGTCCATAAGGTGAAAAATACCTGCGGGCTGAATTGGTTAAAGAGGGAACTCCGGTGAAAATAATGTGATGAAAAAAAGTGCTTAATTTTTACAATAATTATGTATACATGATTTAGTCAGTGTTTGCCCATTGTAAAATCTTTCCTCTCCCTGATGTATATTCTGACATTTGTCATTGTCATATGGTGACATTTTTATTGGCGGCAGGTGATGTCAGTGGAAATAGGTGCTGCTTGCTTTTTGGCAGTTGGAAACAGCTGTTATTTACCACGATGCAACAAGGCTCCCACAGTGTGATGTCAGCACCATGGTCTTGACATCACACTGTGGGAGGGGTTTCAACACAATATCAGCCATACAGAGCCCCCTGATAATCCGTTTGAGAAAAGGAAAAGATTTCTCATGGAAAAGAGGTATCAGCTACTGAATGGGGTGAAGTTCAATCCTTGGTCATGGTTTCTCTTTAAAGTGAAACTGTAACCAAGGATTGAACCTCATCCCCATTAGTACCTGATACTCCTTTCCAATTAGAAATCTGTAACTTTTCTCAAGTAGATCATTGGCCAATCTGTATGGCTGAAATTGTGGTGAAACCCCTACCACGATGTGATGTCAGGACCTAGGTTCTGACATCACACTGTGGAAGCCTTGTTGCACTGTAGGAAATAATGGCTGTTTCCAAATGCCAAGCAACCAGTATCTCCCTCTTTGCATAAGTATATCTATAAAAAAAAAACAGCCTTGTAGCCTATTGTTAGGAGGTGCACCTCTCCATTAACGGTAATTTTAGATATGGTTACAGAAACAAGTGTTTGTAAGGGCGCCCATAAACACAAGTCTACTGTTTCTCATAGGAAATCTTACCTAACTCTACATAACCTAAGTACCATGCTTTGTAACCATTATGGAAATGAAACAGAAATGCACTTTAATTTATCATGCAAAGAGCACTTTGTACTTACATATTCTAGATACTTTACGGCTTTTGTAAATATATGATGTTTGATCCAGAGTCAGAACATGGGAAGAATTCTGAATGCTGATGGAAGCAAAATGCATACAATGAAGTTTCTTTTAGGAAACTTCAATATAATGAGAATGGATTTTGTGTAGAAGTGCAAGTGTAATTAATTATGCATGGCATTCACATCATTAGGATTTCATTTTGTTTAAAAGTCCCTAAGTGAGAGAGGAAATTGGGTTAAGCCAAAAAGTAGCCTCCGTGGAATGGAAAAGCTTTCTATTATATTGGTTTTGAATAATATTTACTAGATAAAGATGAAAATGGCAACGACGCATAACCCTAAATTTGAAGAATGTCTATTGGAAGTTCTAGATAATAGTTTGCACTCAAGAGTACGTGTAGTATAAATGGTTAATGTGGGTGAATAAACAGTAAAAGTGCAATGGTTTTCGTTTCCCATTTGTTCATATCACTTGTTAGAAGTACACCAGTATGAACAATGTAGCCTTTTCAGTGTTGCCAACTCATCCCTTTAAATTCGGACACTTATGAGTTATACATGTCTTGTGGCTAGTTAGAGGCAGTTTAGGCAATGATTATGTGTGAGAAGCCCCAGAACCTGTATAACTTAGATGTGTCAGTATTTAAAGGGATGAGTTGGCAACCCTGAGCCTTTGCCAGGTTTTTTGAAGGATCACATGTGAATATATCCCACATAAAAAAATTAGACCTGATGTCCAATTATTAAAGTACTCCTGTACTTCTTGTTATAGACCTGTAAAAAACAACAACACAGGATATGGAAGTTATCCTCCCTGATCACACTCCCTTGTGCCTTCCTGCATTAAAGACCTGTAAAATGAAAAGTACCGTCGCACATCTCACCTACTCCTGGATCTAATCGTTGCCTTTTCAGCTCAGCGGCAGAACGGGAGAGCTGACAAGGCGCAAAAGGCAGCGACTAAATCCAGAAAAAGGTGAGTTGTACGGCGGTGCTTTTCTCTTTACAGGTTTTTAATGCAGGGAGCCACAAGGGAGCGTAATCGGGGAACATAACTGCCATATTCTCCCCATCCAGATTTGACGTTCTAGTCTAGTCAAAGATTTTGACTGACTAGAACGAGGACACCTGGGGGCACAGACCTAAGAGACTGGTGCTGGACATATGTTGCAGCACCAGTCACACAGCAATAACTTTTTTTTTATCAAATCCCCTCTCAGTTCAGGGGTACTTTAAATGTAGAAAGGCACAGAACATTTACAGTATATTGTGCTTTTCTCCTGGTGGACTGAAAATGCCAGAGATGCAGCCACTAGAGTGTGCTCAGTAAGCAGTAGCATTGTTAGGTAGCCTTGCCCATGGTCTCCTTGCGGAATACCTGCTGGCTTACTGAACAGGAAGAGCCAAGATTTGAACCTTGGTCATGTCAGAGGCAGAGCCCTTAACGAGTACACTATCCAGCAAATTCACACACAATTAGAAATACAATGTAAAAATTGCATGAAAATTTGAAGTGTAAGCCCTGCCTTCATTTTTTTTATTTAAATGTACAGTGCTGCCCATAATTATTCATACCCCTGGCAAATTTTGACTTAAAGTTACTTTTATTCAACCAGCAAGTATTTTTTGAAAGAAAGTGACATAGGTGTCTCCCAAAAGATAATATGACGGTGTACAAGAGGCATTATTGTGGAAAAAACATTTCTCAGCTTTTATTTACAATTAACTGCTTGCCCACCGCGTCACGGTGACAGGCGTGGCTGCCGCGGCAGCCCCAGGACCACTTACCGCCGATCGGCGTAAAGTCCTGGGGCTTCAGTTTGCAGGAGATTGCGCGCAGGCTGTGCGCGCATCTCCTGCTTGGTAGGCGGAGCGGAGCTTTGCCTTCAGTCTCCCAGCGGCCGCTTGGAGACTGTTAGACGGGAAAACACCGGGTACAGTGCTGCGATCTACAGCAGCGCTGTACTGGGGACAGCCTAAAGCCTGTGTTCCTGAAGAGGTTAAGCAAAAAGTGTCCAGTCCAAATGCATTCACACCCTTCACAAATTGTTACAGTATGTTCTATACCATTCCCAATAGTACAAGCTGTTTTACAGCATCCTAATTATCCTGATTAATTGGCAACTGCTGTTTTAATTAACTCAACGGGTGAAAAAGAGAAGCTCTCTGCAGTTGGTTTGTGGACAGTCATGGCTAAGACAAAGGACCTCAGTGGAGACACATGCAGCTGTGCATTGTAACTGCTCACAAGTGAAAGGGCTACAAGGCCATTTCTAAATGTTTTCAAGTTCCAGTGGCTACAGTGCAAAGTAATATTAAAAAATACAAGATGTTCCGCACTGTTGAAAATATCAGAGGATGTGGTCGGAAACCAAAAGCGACACCTTGGCTGGCCTGGAGGATAGTGAGAGAGGTGAAAAAGAATCCACCAGGCCCTCCTGGTGAATCTGGGCTCTACTGGTGGCAATATCTCAAGGCAGACAATCCAATGGACACTGCACACTGCTGGGTTCCACAGATGCAGACCAAGGAGAACGCCACTTCTCCAGATAAGGCACACAAAAACTTGCTTGGCTGTCAGAATTCTAGCGGTTTTATTTATGCAGGAAAAGCTGTCATATGTGTATGTTTTAAGTTTTAATGTTCTATGCAAAATGTCATTGTAATCTATAAAGTTAGAGGACTTCTTTAATATATTGTTCTGAGACATCTCAGCATTTTCCAGGCTGTGAATCTTATAATATTATTTTAGTTACAGACGCTAAAACATTCTTGTTTCTGTTAGTGCGCTTGTCTGCGGCCTTGACATTTGAAAGATGTTTCTGTGTGAAAGACAGAAAGCAAGTTTAAAACTCACATTACTGCAGCAGACATATATATATATATATATATATATATATATATATATATATATATATATATATATATATATATATATATACATTTGCTCAGTTATTACACATAGATACTATTAATCTAAATATTAATAATCAATACAGTCCTTCTAAAGAAAGAAATAGTTATTGTTAAACCCCCTAATTACAAATAAGAGAATTTAATACTTTGAAATACAGTTAAAAGCTGGATTCTACCAGTGATGCTTTGTGTCTGTGAAACATTCTCGTGGGATTGTTTTGATTCTGGAGAATTGTTGACGTGTTCTTGAAACAAGGCTGTCTAAGCTAGTTGAACACTCATAGCTGATAATATACGCTATGTTTTGCAAACAGGCTTCAACAAAAAATAAAACAATATAAGGGGTTTTCCCAATTAGTCAAAAATGATGAAATGCTGACATCTGCCGGGTGAAAGTATTACATTTATATCTTCTTGGGAAAGGCAAATATATGGAAAATGATTTCATATTATTATATTTGAATATGCAATTATATTTTATGTGATTAATTGTTTTAAGAAGAATTATATAATAAGCGTTATATTTAAATGAGTATATTAGAAGCCCTGTATCCTTCAATAAGCCTTAAATTGCTGAAGACTCTCACAGGTCTGGTTACAGTGTCAACCTGACCAATCTTATGTCTGGGAAAGTACAGACACATTCCAAACTAATTAGCAGAAAGGCACATTATCAGAAATGCGTCATGAATGACATTGTTTAGTCTCAATGTCTGGGGCAAAAAAGTCAACCAGCAGACAAGATGGCTGGTGACGTCCATTTTTAATTAACTGGATCCGAAATGACCTAATCAGAATTTATAAACAATAATATTATGATTTAGGTATTCAAAACATGATAAAGCATTGACGCACGGAAGTTTTAGCCAATCAGAACCTGGGATCCAGGGAAATTCCAGATTAGGCAGCCATATTGCATCCAATCACTATAAAAGTAGGAGCTGAAAGCTCATAGTTTGCAGAAGCCCAACAATCTCCTGAGAAGACACACGAGGCAGAATCTACCTTCCCATACGTGGTTCTAGATGCTGAAGAGATGACAGAGAAGGGGTAATATGCTTAATGTTCTGGTGATTTACTTCATTAATTTTTCAGCATTAAGTTCTGTTAAGATGTGAGCAAGAAGTTTTTTTTAGAAGCTATTTTTTATGCTATTTCTTTAAGACGATTACTACAAGTTTTACACAGCTACTAGATACACAGCTATTGATACAGATGTGACTACTTTTGATCTTATTCTACATAACACAACTGTTATATTCTTTTTTGAATGTACTTAGAAGATTGATGATCGCTTGTCTATAAAGCCTTGATAAGATGGAATACTGTTAGAAGGAAACACTACTTGGAACTGTTCATATTTTGTATATATGCTGTGTGATAAGCAAATACAATTTTTTATATAAAATCATATACTGAGTGCTCTGATTCATTTCAAGGTACACCGTCAATCTATAATTACTGTTATAGAACGTTCAGACCCTGCTATGCCGGATTTATATGATAGCAACGCTTTAAGGGCTGGTCCTTTACTGAGTTAACAATCATGAAAAAGGCAAGAACCGCTCAGGTTTGTGACATGGCCTTTGCAAATGCTCATCTGGACAATGGCGTAAAAAAGGCGAAGCCTTCAACCCAATGAACACCACCCCCACTGTCAAACATGGTGGTGGGAACCTAATGCTTTGGGGGCGTTTTTCAGCCAATGGACCAGGGAACCTAATCACAGTAAATGTCACCATGAAAAAAGAGCAATACATGAGGATTCTCAGCGACAACATCAGGCAGTTTGCAGAGAAACTTGGCCTTGGGCACCAGTGGACATTTCGGCATGACAATGACCCAAAACACACAGCAAAAGTGGTGAAGAAATGGTTAGCAGACAACAGCATTAGTGTTTTGGAGTGGCCCAGCCAGAGTCCTGACTTGAATCCAGTTGAGAATCTGTGGAGGGAGCTAAAGATCAGGGTGATGGCAAGAAGACCCTCCAACCTGAAAGCTTTGGAGCTCATTGTTAATGATGAATGGGCAAAAATACCTGTGGAGACATGCAAAAAGCTGGTCTGAAATTATAGGAAGCATTTGATTACTGTAATAGCCAATAAAGGCGTTGCTATTGATTATTGAGAAGGGTATGAATAATTTTGGACTGGACACTTTTTGCTCAAATGTAAATAAAAGCTGAGAAATTTTTTTTTTCCACAATAATGCCTCTTGTACATCAGGTCTTCGTGGACTGGTAGCAATTGGCAATGCACAATATATACAGTATGTCATTGAATACTGTGCTACCAAGAAATTGAAATAGATAAAGGTTTCCATGAAAGATTGAAAGCCCTCAAGGGCTTGATATCCCATCAGTACACAGCAGATTTGATCACTGTGATGAAATGTGTGAAATTGTTAACGCAAATGTTGAGCGATCAACCGATTTCTATCTCATTTTAGACAATTTCTAGTCGATTTAGACAATCAGTCCAGATGGAAAATTGAGCTTGATCACCATTGGGTGGGGAGTGTGTCGCTAGCGGCGCTGGATTTGGTGATGTCCGACACAGCATAGCGACTGCAATAATCTCACCTGTCTGGCTGGCGCAGGTCCCCGAGTCCGTGCTGTCACTTCCTCTGGCTGGCCTTCTTCTCCATGTCCCTCTACTGTTTGAACTTCAGCTTGCCACAGGACGGGACAGGAAGTGAAGAGGACGCTGGAAGAAGTGACAGCACAGACCCTGGGGACTCACGCCAGCGCACAGATGAGATCACTGGTGTACCTATGGCATTTGACACCCAGTGCTGGGTATTATAAGACCCCCCCCCCCTCCCAATTAAAAAGGAAAGGAGCGAGTGCGGCAAACTACGCCTGCCACAGCAGGTAATGCCATGTATATAGGTGCCCCCAGTACAGGTTATATGGTTTCCCCAGTATATGTAATAAAGTTGCCCCCAGTATAGATAGCTAGTATAGTTGTCCTCAGTATAGGTAGTATAGCTGCCCCAGTATAGGTAGCTATTATAGTTGCCCCCAGTATAGGTAATATAGCTGTCCCAGTATAGATAGTATAATTGACCCCAGTGTAGCTAGTATAGTTGCCCCAGTATAGCTTTCCCCAGTGTAGGTGTTATAGCTTCCAGTGTAGGTAGTATAGTTGCCCCCAGTGTAGGTAGTATAGTTGCCCCCAGTGTAGGTAGTATAGTTACCCCCAGTGTAGGTAATATAGTTGCCCCCAGTGTAGGTAGTATAGTTGCCCCCGGTGTATGTATTATAGTTGCCCGCAGTGTAAGTAGTATAGTCGCCCCCAGTGTAAGTAGTATAGTCACCCCCAGTGTAAGTAGTATAATTGCCCCAGTGTAGCTAGTACAGTTTCCCCCAGTGTAGGTAGTATAGTTGCCCACCAGTGTAGATAGTATAGTTGCCCCAGTGTAGGTAGTATAGTTGCCCCCAGTGTAAGTAGTATAGTTGCCCCCAGTGTAAGTAGTATAGTTGCCCCCAGTGTAAGTAGTATAGTTGCCCCCAGTGTAGGTAGTATAGTTGCCTCCAGTGTAGCTAGCATAGTTGCCCCCCAGTGTAGGTAGTATAGTTGCCCCCCAGGGTAGGCAGTATAGTTAACCCCCAGGGTTTAGCAGTATAGTTGGCCCCCAGTGTGGGCAGTATAGTTGCCCCCAGTGTAAGTAGTATAGTTGCCCCCAGCATAGGTAGTATAGTTGCCCCCAGTGTAGGTAGTATAGTTGCCTCCAGTGTATCTAGCATAGTTGTCCCCCAGTGTAGGTAGTATAGTTCAAACACTGGCAATCCAGCGCAGGAGACTTTGGAGCAGCCGGCGCCACCATAGAGCGTAATAGGAATTACGACTATAGCGGTGCACGGTGAGTAACTTCAGCGCCGTCAGAAGACGGAGCTGAAGTTACTTTTAAAACGCTGTAATTCGACCTCCAGCAGTAGCTGGAAGCCGAATTGCATCATTCCCCACCATCCACGTCAACCTAGAGGGGGAATAGTAATTAATGTCGCTGGGAACTTGTGCAGCAACAGGATAAGCCATACCAGCTGTATCCTGCACCCAAGTCTCCCGGCGGTGAATCCTCTTGTACGCAGTATACTTGCCCCCCAGTGTAGGTAGTATAGTTGCCCCCAGTGTAGCTAGCATTGCTGCTCCAAGTGTAGCTAGCATAGTTGCCCCCAATGTAGGTAGTATAGTTGCCCAAGGAGAAGGGGGAAGCAGTGCTAGAAGGAGGGGCAGTGGGGACAGCGGTGGGGAGCCAGAACCCCCTCACCTGGATCTCCTCCTTCTGCTCTCTCCCGCTCCAGAATAGCAGCGTCCAGGAGGCGCAGCGGGCAGGTGGATAGCGGAGCATTACTTACCTTCTGACTTCCGCTTTCCAATCGCTGGAGCGTAGCATCCCCGGCGTCACGGGTCTTCGCCTTCAATGCCACCCACTGTGCTTCCGGATTAGCGGAAGCATAGTGGGTGGCATTGAAGGCAGAAACCTGTGACGACGGGACGATGCGCTACAGCGCTTGGAACGTGGAAGTCAGAAGGTGAGTAATGCTCCGCTGTCCGCTTGCCCGCTGTGCCTCTTTGCCGCCCGCTATTCTGGAGGGGGAGAGAGCAAAAGGAGGGGACCCAGGTGAGGGAGGGGGGGGGGTTCTGGCCCCCCTCCCCGCCACTGTTCCAACTGTCCCTTCTTCTAGCGCCGCTGTGAAGAAACACGGAAATGCCGCCGCATGGACGCAAGATGAGGCGGTTGTTTCCGCGGCTGGCATAGCGGAACGCGGAGAAACTGCCGCGTCTGACGCGGCGGTTTGTACGCATAGGCCTGCTTCTCTCAGTAAGGTGGGATGCGGAGGAAACGCCGCTCGCTCAGACATCGCGGCGGCGGATTCCGCATCCCATACAGCTACAACATTACAACGCATGACTGGTGTGGCTGGGACTGATAGTCCACACTGGTTTAGGAGGACGCGTGCGCGCGCAGAGAGGCAGGGCCTTTATGGCAGTCAGAGAAGGGTCAGCTGACCAGGCCGGTCAGCTGACAATTGCAGCAACTTTCATTGGTCCAGCACTTAAGGGAGGTGCTGGAGAGCACTGGTGTATATATACTGGGTGCTGGTCATTTCTCAGGTGTCTGTCGTTGCGATCACTACGTGGTAGCACTCAGGCCTTGTCTGTATCTGTGTTCTAGCATAGTTTCCAAAGGTGTTGACGATCACAGACCTCAAACCTTAGCGTTAGGAATATTGAACTGTATTATTTGTTATGACCTTCTGCCTGCCTGACTATTCCTCTGAACTCTGATTCTGTACCTTGCTATCTCTGATATCCTGTTGCCAAACTCTGCTCGTTCCTGGACTCTGTATTTGCATCCTGATTCTGTACCTTGCTATTCTGATACTCCGTTGCCAAACCCTGCCTGTTCATTGGATTCCGTATCTGTCTCCTGAATCTGTACCTTATCTGTCTGTGTGTTAACGACCAGGCTTGCCGGCCTCGAGAACTGACCTTACTGTTAGAGGCAGTTCCCAGACCTGTTAGTGACACCCTCTCTCTGGTGTCACTCACACTCTGTCCTTCCTACTCTCAGCCTAGCTCCTCCCCAGGGAGAGTCTAGGCCAACGGAAGGAACATACTTCTTTGCAATACTCAAAGTATTACTGTTGCACCTAACACTCACTTGTTATCTCAGGTGTCCAGAGGTTAGTAGATATATCTGATTATCGGTGATACTGCAGATCATCAATAATCGGGTATATTCTGTATTCTCGGTGATACTGCAGTTCACCGGTAATCAGACCCTCTCTGTGTTACACCGATAGTTACAGAACGACAGACCCAAACCCAAATGGACGCACTGTATAGCCATGTTGAGGTCCTGACCACCGCGGTAAACCAAGTTTCTGTGGAGGTTTTGAACCAACAGACCCAGATCTGTCAGATATCTGGGGCTATTCAGGAACTTCAATCAGTGCGATCTCCTCTCGGCACAGACATACGTATGCCTGTACCTGAAAAATGTTCTGGTCACAGATCTGACTTCTGAAATTTTACAAGTAGAGTGTTATCATACTTTGAGTTGAGACCTAATTCTTCAGGAACTATGGGTTAAAGGGTTACATTCATTAAAACTTTGTTATCAGGCGATACTCAGACCTGGGCATACAGTCTGCCCACCGGAGATTTAGCCTTAACCTCCGTAGATGAATTTTTTAGGGCTATGGCCGTAATTTACGACGATCCAGACATTGCCTCGACTTCTGAGCGGAAGCTCAAGTTGTTACGTCAAGGCAAGAGTCCGGTTCAACAGTATGCTGCTGAATTTAGGAGGTGGTCAGTGTCAGCCAGGTGGGACACCTTTGCCCTGTTGGATTGTTTCCTATCAGGGTTGTCAGATGAGGTCTCCGATCTCATGCTAAGCCAGCCTGAGCCCCAATCTATCGATGAGGCCATTTCATCGACCATCAGGATAGATCGCCGGCTGCACTATCAGAGACAGACCCGGGGAGGAAACCATGTGAAAATAATGTCCCACGCTGTGCCCCCTGAAACTCCACCTCCCGATTTGCCACCTGAACCAATGCAGATTGGTCGGTCAGAGTTTTCTCAAGTGGAGCGGAAACGCTACTACCTAGATGAGAGACAGTTACTTCTTCCTTGTACTGTAACATGGGAAGATAAAACTGAGGTTTCTGAGGCCTTTATTGATTCAGGCGCTACAGCTAATTTTATGGATTTCGAATTTGCAAAGAAATTGGGTATTCCGCTCACCCCGGTAAAACCACCCATTCAGGTTACGGCAGTAGATAATTCCCCCCTGCAAGGTAATCATCCGCTGTCTCAGACACCAGAGGTGAAAGTCACTATAGGGGTACTACACAGCAAAAGATTACAGTTTTTTGTATTACACATGACCACCTCCACAGTCATCCTTGGCATGCCATGGTTGCACCTTCACTCTCCACAGTTCGATTGAACCACTGGGCAGTTAACCAGCTGGTCACCTCATTGTTTCCAACAGTGTTTAGTTAAGGTGACATTAGGCGAGACCAGGATTCATTTGGAGGGGGTTCCAGTACAATATTCCGAGTATTCTGACGTGTTCTGTCCCAAGGCTGCTGACAAGTTACCGCCACATCGCCCGTTTGATTGCACCATCAATCTTCAATCTGGTTGTATGCCTCCAAGGGGTCATCTTTACAATCTGTCCGGGCCAGAGAAAGTGGCCATGCAAGAGTACATTCGTGAGAATTTAGCCAAGGGGTTCATTCGACCTTCCCGGTCGCCCGCTGGCGCAGGGTTCTTTTTTGTTAAAAAGAAAGACGGAGGTCTGCGGCCATGCATAGATTATCGGGGCCTGAATAAAATCACTGTAAAGAATCGCTACCCCTTGCCCCTGATAGATGACCTATTTACAAAAGTTACCAACGCTAAAGTCTTTTCAAAGTTAGATTTGCGGGGGGCATGCAACCTGGTGCGGATTAGAAAGGGCGATGAATGGAAGACGGCCTTTAACACGCCCGACGGGCACTATGAGTACTTGGTGATGCCCTTCGGGCTGTGTAACGCCCCGGCCATCTTCCAGGAACTAATTAATGAGGTTTTCAGAGAGGTGTTGGGCAAATTCGTGTTGGTGTACCTGGATGATATACTTATTTTTTCCAACCACCTCTCTGAACACAGGACACACGTCCGAATTGTATTGGACAAACTGAGGCAGAACATGCTTTACGCTAAATTGGAGAAATGCATCTTCGAGGTAACATCTGTCACCTTTTTTGGGTACATAATTTCCACCTCGGGCCTGTCGATGGACCCTGCCAAGGTCTCTGCTGTTCTGGAATGGCCTCAGCCAGTGGGACTAAAGTCTCTCCAGAGATTTTTGGGATTCGCCAATTACTATAGAAGGTTCATAAAGGGGTACTCCACAGTCATTGCACCCCTCACTAGTCTCACTAAAAAAGGGGCAGATACTACCCACTGGTCTCTAGAAGATTTGCAAGCGTTTGCCACGTTAAAAGATTTGTTTTGCTCTGCACCCATCCTGAGACACGTCGACACTTCCTACCCCTTTATTGTTGAGGTGGACGCCTCGGAGGTCGGGGTGGGGGCTGTGCTGTCGCAGCGATCAGGGTTGCAGGGTAGATTACACCCATGCGCCTATTTTTCTCGTAGGTTCTCTCCGGCAGAGAGAAACTACGACATAGGCAACAGGGAGCTCCTGGCTAATTAAGTTAGCCTTTGAGGAATGGCGTCACTGGTTGGAAGGCGCAGAACATACGATCACAGTTTTCACTGATCACAAGAATTTGGAATACATCGAGGGAGCTAAAAGATTAAGCCACCGTCAGGCTCGATGGTCTTTGTTTTTCTCGAGGTTCAGATTCATAATTACGTACACTCCAGGTAGCAAGAACATTAAGACAGATGCCCTGTCCAGATTTTTTGAGCCAGAGACAGCACAGCCCTCTACCCCAGAGACCATTGTTCCGCAGAAACTGATATTAGCAACAACTGAGACATGGAAAGACTGGACGGAGACCTTAGGGCCCTTTCAGCAGGACGCCCCGGAGGGGAAGCCTGAAGGGGTTATGTTTATACCACTGCCATTCCGTCTCCAAATCTTACAAATGTTCCATTCACACAAAAATGTGGGACACCCTGGGGCCTCCAGAACACAGGATCTGGTTGCCAGGTGCGCTTGGTGGCCTTCTCTGGCAACGGATTGCAAGGAGTATGTTAGAGAGTGTGCTGTGTGTGCAAAAAGTAAGCCCTCCCGGCTGGCACCTGTGGGAACGTTGCAGCCCTTACCCACCCCGAGTGAGCCGTGGACCCACCTGTCCATGGATTCTGTGGGTGAACTTCCCAGGTCTGAGGGCATGTCGGTCATTTGGGTGGTAGTCGACCGCTTTAGTAAAATGGCCAATTTTGTGCCCTTGAAAGGACTCCCCTCGGCCCAGGAGTTGGCCGATTTATTCATCATCCATGTTTTCCGTTTGCATGACATGGGACGATGGGGAACAGGGTTTGATCCAAGACGACCACATTTTGTTACAAAGGTTAAACAAACAGTACACTAAGTTAGAGGTAAGATTTCACCATGATACAGGTGATCTTAACGAGGTAGAACACAAAAATGAGCAGGTGAGTGCCAGTCTGACCTGGTGGACAAAGGTTCCGGTGATGTTCCAGGGACACTCTGACTGGGCCTCTGCAGTTCCAAAGTTCTTTCTACACCCACTGGTCGTCTGGTTGGGGATGACAACGTTAGGCATCATTATCCAGGTGAGGTTGCGTGTTAAAATTACGTAAAACAAATTAACCTGGTCCAGAGGTTGGTGCCTCATAAACAATCTCATGAACCGATATTTTCAAATTAAGGGATATACAGGGTTACGGGTATAGGTTTAGTAGTACCGGTGATGGAGTTGATTGTATAAAGGCGCTCTTTTAGAAGGCACCTGGCACTGCTCCATTGAGTAACAAACAAACGAGTTTCACTTTTCTGTGGTCATGCAAGTTTGTGAATGATACGTAAGTGACGCAAATGCTGAGCATGTGCGCAAATGCTGAGCATGTGGTATAGAGGGATTTAGAAGTAGGGCCTCCCCAGAGAGCCTGGTTACAGGAAGACCAAGAGGTCTTGCTCTCTCTCTTCCAGGGGTAACCGCCTAGAGCAGAGAAGTTGTGTGAGCACGAACATCGAAAAGTGAACATAAAGGAAAGAAACCAGGTACGGTTAGGTTCAGAAGTGGGGATCTGCGGATCAAGCCTTTTTAGGGGGGATTGTTATAATTTAGGTAGGCCTCAGTTATTTGGACTGAGTTAGTCAAAAAGGCTTGGAGTGCAGATCGGCCCTTTAAGGGGATCTCTGAGAGAGAAAATCTGCAGTTCTGTCAGCAGAACTAGAACATACCAAGAAGCTGTTCTAGTACAAGGCCGCAGGTCTCCCTGACCTGGGCATGTACCGCCACTAGAACAATAAACATCAGCCATGTTATGTAAATATCCACATTCCTGCATATAGGTCAGAAGTCTCATTGATTATTAATCAAGTAGGTGTGTATGATGACACCACGAGTGGGTCCACCAATAGTCTGATCTAGGGGGTGGCGAAGATGATGTCATATTTAACTCTTTCCTAGTCAGTACTAAAGGCTGAGGGAGCTATGGGAGCTCATTCTGCTCTTTACTTTCGTACTAGCTAGCAAGGCTGACTGGGACCTCTTAAGTATGTTTTTCCTTTCTGTAATCTGATATAATGTATGCTGTACATAGGTAGTCTAGATGTAACATAGAGTAGATACAAGAAGACCTGGGTATCTTCAGCAGGAAGGTACTCAAGCAGCTGTAACGCAACATGGAAGTCTGCTTTGCCAGGAGATGATAAACTGTATCTATCTGTATTTCTGTTACTTGAATAAATAACGTAAACATTGAAGAAGCCTGAGCAAGTCTATCTCCTACTTGCTGTGTGGAGAGTCAAGTGATCTCAATAGTCTGTGAGACGTAACTGTAAGAAGTTACTGGTGTCGAAGCAAGGTGATAAGAACAGTTTATAACACCGACCTCGAGAACTGACCTTACTGTTAGAGGCAGTTCCCAGACCTGTTAGTGACACCCTCTCTCTGGTGTCACTCACACTCTGTCCTTCCTATTCTCAGCCTAGCTCCTCCCCAGGGAGAGTCTAGGCCAAAGGAAGGAACATACTCAATGCAATACTCAAAGTATTACTGTTGCACCTAATATATCTGATTATATCTGATTATTGGTGATACTGCAGATCATCAATAATCGGGTATAT